>NC_074671.1:17690998-17870998 GCF_029448725.1 Salvelinus fontinalis | reverse complement strand
TAATCTCTTTCATTCAGTCATTCTGTTAACTATCAGATGTAGTTAATAACCATTGTATAGTGACATCACTGAGTTGTTGATATTGGTAGAACAGTTTCGCCTGGAATCAGAGTTTCTTTGTATTCTCCAGAGGTAGTAGCAGGATTCAGTCTCCAACCTCTAATCATAGACAAATTGCACTTTTCTCATCGTTTAAGTGTTGTTTTGTTAATTTGTTTGTGCTCATGACGTAGCTCTTGTTTGTGTTTGTTTCGTTTTTTTTTAATCCAGTGCCATTGGATGAATGTCTCACTACATGTGACTATTGAACACTGACACACAGATGTAAAGACAGAGCTGTTTAAAATCAATTGTTTATAAGTAATAATCACAAGTACAATACAAGATATTCAACATACAATGAAAGATGAAGCTTTTACATCTTTATGTGACAATGCGGTCTTCTATGGCTCTGATTGGTTGCCTCTATAATAATAGGGATGCAGCAGAGTATCTATGGTCCCTGTGGTGATGGTTGGTGTCATTTGTTCCGACAGTCTTCCAACTGTTTAGAATGTAGATAATAATGGGGATTATCCAGCATGAAGTGTGTTTGAGAATAAGAAGGGAATCTCCTCAGGAAAGATCAAGTGGAAAGATCATTTATGTTCACTCTCTCTGAACTCCACAGAACCACACTTTCTGAACTGTCTGATTTCCCGACATCTAACAGCTACAGTAAATATGAATATATGTTTGTTCTCTGTTCTGTTGGTTGGTTTGACTTCAGTATGTTGTATGTTTTGTTTGTAACATGTTGTATGTTAACACTTGGACATCTAACCCGAGGCTATAAGGGAATTAACTATATTTATAGTAGCAGTTGTTGTCATAATAATAATGCATGAACAACAAGCAATACATTGGACTTTTCAGTGATCATGTTTTTACTACAACTACAGTAATCACAGACGTAACACTTCCATTATGTCATTTTCAAAGTTTACTGTGTTTTCTGCTGAAATCATAACCAGGTACCATAGAATTCCTGCCAACTGCCATTGTAACCATGTACTTAATATGGAATAATAATAAAATGTTATTGCATTGCGTTTGTGGCTCTTTGTCATTGTGTTATGTAACAGCAATATGATGTTATGATCTTGGTGCACCTCTCTTTAACACTGCAGTCTTATTCACGTTAAACCTTGTCATCCAAATACCTTCTATCCCTGTTCCCTCCAGTGGAAGGACTCTTCTGTTCCCTGTCCAGTCCTGTCAGGTGGATTAACAGTATCTGTGTATATGTTGCCTGTGGAGTGTGTCAGCTTGGCCTGGGTTCACCATGGACACAATCCCTCTTCCGTGTGTGTGTGTGGCTGTGCGTGTGTGTGTGTGTGGCGGTCTGCTGTCAGCTTGGCCTGGGGTCTGCGGACACGAGTCCCCCTCCGGCAGGACAAGAGGCCTCTCCACAGGGTCAGCTGCTGGCCCTAAAGACGCCCAGTCACCCGTGACTTAATGCCCCCGGGCGCTATTGTCCCCAGGACCTGTTGCTTTTACAGACCCATTCACTCAATTGCCCCCAAGAGGAGGGGCACAAGGCCTGGCGACTTGCCTTCTGCTGGGGCAGCATCAACAGTACAGACAAACGTGCACACAAATATCCACTAGATCAATCTGTTTCTTGTCTGGGCAGGACTTGAGCTATTGTTGCTTTCAGATGGTCTGGACTGGCTTGAGACATGTCAAAGGCTTACTGCCTCTTAATTGGTTGTTGGCATCAGCCAGTAAAGCCTTGTGTTTACTGAGTGTATTGTTTTGCTCCTGCATAGGGCACTCCTTATTGACTTAGCTTGGCCTCACATGCACCTGTTGGGTATCAGTACAGACATGTGTACTATACAGACGTGTGTACTATACAGATGCGTGTACTATACAGACGCGTGTACTATACAGACGCGTGTACTATACAGTGTATTGACAGGCATCTATTTTAGTAGTACTGTAGCACATCAATCAATGGGTAAAGCATTTAGTGATTGAGAGAAGTATGTTTTACTTCAATTAAATGTACATACTGTTTCAAGTCATTATGTTGTACAGTCCTCAAACTTTCCTGTGTGTATTGGTGTTCAATGCAGAGAGCTCCAGGAGCAGCAAGGGTCCTTTCCCCTCCACACACACACACACACACACACACACACACACACACACACACACACACACACACACACACACACACACACACACACACACACACACACACACACACACACACACACACACACACACACAGCCAGCCTTTGTGTATGCCAGACAGCAGATGGCAGCCATTATAGCACTGACAGGGCAGTCATCTGGCAGGCACCCTGTTGGTGTTCTGCTGAACACACAGCACCACTGAGGGGATGAGACACTTTAGGCGGGAAAAACAAATTGTGTGTGTGTGTGTGTGTGTTTTGGACCCTTTCTGCTGTAAATAGGTCCTAGTCTCCAGTTCCCCTGTGAATGTTAGTGCTGTGAGGTTAAACAGGCTCACTAATGAGCAGCAGTACCTAACTGGTATACTAGAGGAGCCTGCTGCCTGACTACACTTTTAGCAACAAACAACAGATTCACAATGAGGGGCGATACAATACATTGGACTGGGTTGGTCTGCGTTTCTTTCTGGGGTGTATCTGAGGTGTAACTGAAGCCTGTGTGTGTGTGTGTGTGTGTGTGTGTGTGTGTGTGTGTGTGTGTGTGTGTGTGTGTGTGTGTGTGTGTGTGTGTGTGTGTGTGTGTGTGTGTGTGTGTGTGTGTGTGTGTGTGTGTGTGTGTGTGTGTGTGTGTGTGTGTGTGTGTGTGTTTAGTCAAGGGGTCCTGGTTGAATGGGCATGGAAGACAGTGTATGAGGGGTACAGACTGTGTTCACCGGGGGTGGGGCAGGGCTCAGCACTGTCCTGCATAGCATCTGCTGCTCCACAGGTGAGGAGGAGAAAGAACAGGTGTCAGGCAGGTGAACACCCCCCCTCTACACACCAGCCCTCCGGGCCTCTAGACTCTATGAGAGAAGGGCCTCTGTCACTCTGGTGTAGCTGTCACTGTCCCCACTGGATGTCAACCACAAGAATCCACATAGCAAGGCTTTATTCCAGGAGTTAGAGAGGCAGAGTTTGACCCTGGATTAAAGATAATTAAAGCACTGATTGAATGAATGAATGGATGAAGGAGAGTAGAGAGAGGAGAGGCCAGTCAGAGGGGGAAAGCTGCTCCTCTCTCAGAGGCGGTAAGCCTTTCTCAGCAGATGGCTGTGGCGGACAGGCCTCCAGCATCAAACATCCTATATCACATACTAAGAAATCAGGAAGATGTGCGAGGGAACACCAAGATGTTGGAAAACTGTTCAGACACTATTTCTGCTTCCATCTCAACAACACAGAGGTTCAGACTGACCATGCAACTAGTCATAAATTACAGGACGGCTTTTGGCTTTGGTGTTTTTTTAAACGCTTACCTTTTTAACCAGCATTCCCCGTAGTTAGCATTATTGCTTGCTAATGCCATAATCTCACATATCAGGCGGGGATATGGTCCTTGTTAGAATAGATCTGATCTAAATGTATCAATGGACACATCACTGGGCTGGTGGATGTGGTGTCTAAATCTAATAGAGGTCAAGGTTAGGATTAGGATTAGAGAGTTGGAGCTTTAGTCCTTCCAAAGGATACATTCCACAGCGTTGCCCTTTCAAAGGATACATTCTACAACGTACTCCAGTCGTGGCCATGCTGGGAGGTACCACTGAAGACTGTGTGGAGCCCAGAGAGAGCTGTTTTACCATTGCCTGGGCAACCTTCACAATAATGATGCCATTTCCTTTGGCAGTGCCTTTCAACACGCCTCAATCACACATCCTCTCACTTCACAGGGCTTTTTTCAGCTCCGTTGAATGGGAGACTCTTGCCGTGGTACATGCTGTAGTGGAATATGTTACTAACTAGAATGAAGGGATATCAGCTGCAAGTACGGGTTTGATTATTTTTATGAAAAATACATTCTTGGCTGATGTTGGGTTTTACACAAATTAAATTTAACAATTTATAGTCAAAAGGAAATATATCAATGATTTAGTGCTGCTCTGGAACGTCGTAGTTGCAGAGAATACAGCCTAATATGGATGACAACATGGAACAGAAAGCTCAGGCAGACTCATGGAACAGAAAGCTCAGGCAGACTGGAACATTATTTGGCTGAAGTAAACACAGTTAGCTTCATAAAATATAGTCATAAATCTGATCCCTCTTTGACTATTAATGAAATACTTTCCCCCCTATTCAACCCCTCAATTTACGGCTTGCTTAATGTCACATCTTAATCCCGGAAAATGTATATACAGTACACCATTGATATTTCTTGAACACTTTACAGAGGAGGCAGGGAAGTAGTTACCCTCACTCCAGCTCTTCAATAATGCAGCCAACAGTTCAGCCATAGACTAGCATCAGTGATGTAACTATGGCAACCCTACCTGGCCCCATTGGGGGTGGGCACAAAATGTAGTCACTTTTCAAAAATATCCCACCGCTATACCCAATATACCCAACCCAATCTCCTCCTCCTCCCTTGTGCCTGTTTCTCTCCCCACACACACCACCGTCCATCGTAGCATCTTAGTCGGCCATGTAGCCCGTGTTGCTGGACCCATGACAATCACTCCTCCGACGGTGCTTGGATAGGATCCTGTGGAGGAAGCTTGGGGAGCTGTGTGTCTGTGGCTGGGGTTGGGGCAGGGGCTGGGGCAGCCTGTTAGGGAGAGAGATCTGGGCCTTCAGTATCAGGATGGGGCCCTCTCTCTCCCCCTCGGCCCCCCCGGCCCCCTCCGGCCCCCCTCCTGCCGCTGCTCTGCTGGCTCTGCGGAGGGCCTGCAGCCTGAGTGCGCTGGAGAACAAAGAGGACACAACAAACACAAAGGACATGTTTATTCCCGCTGACCCAAATTCCAGCGCTCAGCGCAGACAAGACAAGCGCAGGGCTGTTCAGGGGGCTCGCTCTGAGTGTGTGTGTGTGTGTGTGTGTTTGTGTGTGTGTGTGTGTGTGTGTGTGTGTGTGTGTGTGTGTGTGTGTGTGTGTGTGTGTGTGTGTGTGTGTGTGTGTGTGTGTGTGTGTGTGTGTGCAGGCTGTTGCAGCTCAAGGATCTACGTTCACCTCTACACACATTAGGAGGGACCTAAGTCACACAGCACAACTAAAATGTATAATCTTGGATCATCTCTTAAACAACATCCAACTACTGTTTACATTTCCACGTTCACTGAGGGCACTTCAGTCAGATTATACAGACACTTCTGCTCCACTGTTTGACATTATGAAACACAATATTTCTTGAGGGAAAGAGGGAGCCCTCATCTACTCCCCTGAACGCAGGTCTGTGACTGTGAGCCCCCACTGTGGTCCAGTGTGTGAGGGAGCAGCAGTGCAGTGAGTGGGAATTGATCAGGGAGGGAGGGAGGGATGGGTGGGGGGTGGGGGGGGTGTAATCTGTGTGCTTTGTCAACTAATGAGGGATGAGAGGGGCCACCTGTTCAGGGTGCGCTGGGCGGAGTGGAACTGGAGGAGGTGGAGGCAGTGAGGGGTGTGTGTATGTGTGTGGGGAGCAGCTGCTGGGGTGTGTGTATGAGTTGTGTACACGCACTTGTGGAGGGGGGTTTGATTGAGGATTGTGTGTGTTTGTGTCTTTCTGAGTGTGTATCTGTGTGTGTGTTTTGGGCGCGCTGCTCTCACCCAGTACCACCTGCATACGTGGCCGGAGCTGAACCCCGTCTCGCTAAGCGGCGGACGTCTTTAGCTGGCTCATCATCCTAACAACACAAACAGAGGTGTGTCAATGACAGGGTGGGATTACTGCTGGGACTGTTCTGTATTGCTATCCCTCTGTCCTGTCAAAAACTCAGGTAGGCTATTCTAACCAGAAATACTTTTCTGTAAATCAGCAGAGCTATTCTTTATGAATAGTAGGGGTGGGCAATATTATATCTGCGAGCAGTGCAAGAGCATACGAGGTGTGTATGCAGGCTTTTGTTCCAGCCAAGCACCAACACAATTGATTTAACTAATCAAAGTCTTGATCGATGACTATAAATAGAATAGAGTAGAAATAGAGCCTTGTTGCACTCAGAGACAGAATGTTGTTTTTGCCTAGCATAAGACAATTTCCACTAGCCACTAACCTGGTGGCTCTGCTCCATGACATGCGAGGCCGGGAAGTATCCCTGCTGTCCGTTTTGCAGCCGCCCAAACCACCGGGCCTCATCATCTTTACACAGAACCAGGATGAACTCACCCCGGGTCAGCGCAAGCTCATCTGGCCAGTGGGGCTTGTAGCTGCGCTTTACCACCATCTAGTGGATAGATCGAGAAATGCAACTTCAATACATTTTATATGTAACAAGACAGATGCGGTACTTGAGCATGCGCAGCGTTGTTCCATATGTCTGTCACAGTATATGCTTGTCTCTGCAGTAAGTTTATATGATATAGTGTGCCTTGTGATGATCAAAGAGGTGTCATGACATGTCCAATTCATTGTTCCATTCCTTTACCGCAGCTCATTCACATTGAGTCTATGCCTGAATGAAAGAAGAGGATTAGGAGGCTGGCTAAAACTCTATGGATTACCTGGCTCGCAGTTAAAAAGACACCCAATCACCTGCTGTTCTCTATGATCTGTTCTCTTTAGTCTCATGGTAATGAATGACATAACAGACAGCATCTAATTTGAACTAACTAATGCAATTGTCTCTACAGACAAGTGTAGCTGGAGACACAAAAACAATCTACATGAGATGTCTCATGCTTGCATAAACAGAATCCAGAGGATATGAGGGTGAATTGCGGAGCAAATCTACCAATTGTATCAACAAGTTGAATTCATCCAAGCATATTTTCATTCAACATAGTTAATAAATATTGAGGATCTGAGAGTGAGCATTAACAGGAAAATAACTTGCCTTGTCAACCTCTGCCTGTCTGAATTGGCATCGTCCCCGGTGAACTGGTAAACAAGGAGAGATGAATCAGCAAAAAATAGCTCCCACCACAAAGAACTATAGCAAAGCATTAGGGAATGAAAAGTTGGTGAAAAAACAACATGATTCTAGATGTATTTCAGTTTGCCATCAATACCCAGGACCGTACAGTATGCAAAATAAACAACTGCAGTATACAAATCAAATGGAATTTTAATCATCATTGAAAAGTCAATATCATGAATCTTAATAATTACAATAATGTGCTAATAATGTGCTGTACACACACAAGTTAAGCACTGCACTTTCAAAAAAAAGATGGCAGTTTTGAAAGTGCAGTAACAGTGCAGTAACAGTGCAGTAACTACAGTCAACTGTGGTACTTTGGACACAGTCATTGCAGCATCTTTTTTTCGGAAGGGTGTATTTCCTTGCCAAGCTTCTCCAGTCTAGCCCACTGCAGATACACACATATATATATATACACACACACACATGTCTATATATACATATATCTGTATATATATATATATATATATATATATATATATATATATATATATATATATATATATATACACATATGATGTAAGCAGTAACCTGCTACTGTGCTACTCACCTTGTGGGGAGAGGACAGTGGTAAAGACTTCAAAGTGCTCATTCTGCTGCCTGTAGATGTTGCTCTGCATGCTGACTGAATGACTTAGGACCTAAGTCACACACACTGACTAACTGACTAAGCAACCCAGTCTCTCATTAACTATGTACTCTATGTACAAATAAGAAGCTATGCATTGAGGCGTCTGCACCCTCTCTCTGCCTTAAATAAACCAGGTGACTAATCCACTGTAGCACTTACTGGAACAGACACACACACCCGCACACACACGCACACACTGAAACATAGGCGCAAGCAACCCCACGTAAGCATATATCCAGAAACACAAACAAAGTTAAGCAGAGACAAACACACACACACATGATATAATTCAAGCAAATTGTGACTGGCAGATTTATTCGGACATTATCTCCATCTAGTTTTTTTCAATCACTTTGGTGCCATTTTCACAAGCATGTGGCTTATTTTCGCAACTCTAAGCAAAGAAATCTAAACAGACCATTAAAATGACACATTTTTCAAAACCCTAAGCACACTTTCAATTGACTGAGAACAACAAACAAATTCACAAAGTCACTTGTTCGCTGCACCAAATCACTCTTCCAATTTAGATACATATTCAATATAAGTATCTGCTTTTTAAAATGCAATATTCACTTACTTTTGATACGATTTTATTGTAATTTGTTAACAATACAATGAACAATCACTTCAATCTGCTCAAAACTGATAACTACTGCACCAAAATGATGTAGTGCCTAGGTCATATACCCTGAGTGTACAAAACATTAGAAATACCTGTTCTTTCCATGACAGACTGACCAGGTGAATCCAGGTGATAGTTACACTACATGGCCAAAAGTATGTGGACACCTGCTCGTCGAACATCTCATTCCAAAATCATGGGCATTAATGTGGAGTTGGTCCCCTCTTTGCTGATATGACAGCCTCCACTCTTCTGGGAAGAGATTCCACTAGATGTTGGAACATTTCTGCAGGGATTGCTTCCATTCAGCCACAAGAGCATTAGTGAGGTCGGGCACTGATGTTGGGCGATTGGGCCAGGCTCGCAGTCGGCAGTCCAATTCATTCCAAAGGTGTTCGATGGGGTTGAGGTCAAGGCTCTGTACAGGCCAGTCAAGTTCTTCCACACCGATCTCGACAAATCATTTCTTTATGGACCTCGCTTTGTGCACGGGGGCATTGTCATGCTGAAACAGGAAAGGGCCTTCCCCAAACTGTTGCCACAAAGTTGGAAGCACAGAATCGTCTAGAATGTCATTGTATTGCTGTAGCATTAAGATGTCCCTTCACTGAAACTAAGGGATCTAGCCTGAACCATAAAAAACAGCCCCAGACCATTATTCCTCCTCCACCAAACATTACAGTTGGCACCCTGCATTGGGGCAGGTCTTCCGGCATCCGCAAAACCCAGATTCGTCCTTCTGACTGCTAGATGGCGAAGCGTGATTCCTCACACCAGAGAATGTGTTTCCACTGCTCCAGAGTCTAATGGTGGCAAGCTTTACACCACTCCAGCTGACGCTTGGCATTGCGCATGGTGATTTTAGTCTAGGCTGCTCGGCCATGGAAACCCATTTTGTGAAGCTCCAGACGAACAGCCCTTGTGCTGACGTTACTTCCAGAGGCAGTTTGGAACTCGGTAGTGAGTGTTGCAACCGAGGACAGACAATTTTTACACGATACGCGCTTCAGCACTCTGCAGTGCCGTTCTGTGAGCTTGTGTGGCCTACCACTTCGCGGCTGAGCCGTTGTTGCTCCTAGACGTTTCCACTTCACAATAACAGCACTTACAGTTGACCGGGACAATTTTTTACGAACTGACTTGTTGGAAACGTGGTATCCTATGACGGTGCCACGTTGAAAGTCACTGAGCTCTTCAGTAAGGCCATTCTACTGCCAAAGTTTGTCTATGTTGATTGCATGGCTGTGTGCTCGATTTTATACACCTGTCAGAAATGTCTACCTTGTATTTTTTACTATTAGATGAAATGTTAGTTAAAATGGTAAGCCTATCATGATCTGATGTATTGAGGACTAAACTAAATGCTCTCATGGTATTTCACAGAAAACGTTGTTTTTGCATGAATGACTCACGTGTGAAAGATATGTGCAACCCCAATGAAGGCACAATCAAAGGTTCTGAACATAAGATCGGAGGCATTACAAGTGTTATCTGTTTAGAATTTTGTTCTAAGAGTTTTGAAAATGTACCACGTACATCTGAAAAATGTGCCAAGGTGATTGAAAAAACTGAACTATATGCCATTTAGGAGACGCTTTTATCCAAAGTGACTTTCAATCATCTGTGTATACATGATAGTTCTTGACAACATTGTGGTGCTTGACAACATTACGGTAACTAACTGCATTACGGTGCTTGACTACATTATGGTGCTTAACTACATTATGGTGCTTGACTGCATTACAGTGCTTAACTACATTATGGTAACTAACTGCATTACGGTGCTTGACTACATTACGGTAACTAACTGCATTACGGTGCTTGACTACATTATGGTGCTTGACAACATTACGGTAACTAACTGCATTACGGTGCTTGACTACATTATGGTGCTTGACTACATTATGGTGCTTGACGACATTATGGTGCTTGACTACATTACGGTGCTTGACTACATTACGGTGCTTGACTGCATTACGGTGCTTGACTACATTATGGTGCCTGACGACATTATGGTGCTTGACTACATTATGGTGCTTGACTACATTACGGTGCTTGACTACATTATGGTGCTTGACTACATTATGGTGCTTGACGACATTATGGTGCTTGACTACATTACGGTGCTTGACGACATTATGGTGCTTGACTACATTATGGTGCTTGACTGCATTACGGTGCTTGACTACATTACGGTGCTTGACTACATTACGGTGCTTGACTACATTATGGTGCTTGACTACATTATGGTGCTTGACTACATTACGGTGCTTGACTACATTATGGTGCTTGACTACATTATGGTGCTTGACTACATTATGGTGCTTGACTACATTACGGTGCTTGACTACATTACGGTGCTTGACTGCATTACGGTGCTTGACTACATTATGGTGCTTGACGACATTATGGTGCTTGACTACATTACGGTAACTAACTGCATTACCGTGCTTGACTGCATTACGGTCCTTGACTACATTACGGTGCTTGACTACATTACGGTGCTTGACTACATTACGGTAACTAACTGCATTACCGTGCTTGACTACATTACGGTGCTTGACTACATTACGGTGCTTGACTACATTATGGTGCTTGACTACATTACGGTAACTAACTGCATTACCGTGCTTGACTGCATTACGGTCCTTGACTACATTACGGTAACTAACTGCATTATCGTGCTTGACTGCATTACGGTGCTTAACTACATTACGGTGCTTGACTACATTATGGTGCTTGACTGCATTACAGTGCTTGACTACATTACGGTGATTGACTACATTACGGTGCTTGACTGCATTACGGTGCTTGACTACATTACGGTGCTTGACTACATTATGGTACTTGACTACATTACGGTGCTTGACTGCATTACGGTGCTTGACTGCATTACGATGCTTGACTGCATTACGGTGCTTGACTACATTACGGTGCTTGACTACATTACGGTGCTTGACTACATTATGGTGCTTGACTGCATTACAGTGCTTGACTACATTACAGTACTTAACTACATTACGGTTATTGACTACATTATGGTGCTTGACTACATTACGGTGCTTGACTACATTACGGTGCTTGACTGCATTACGGTGCTTGACTACATTACGGTGCTTAACTACATTATGGTGCTTGACTACATTACGGTGCTTGACTGCATTACGGTGCTTGACTACATTACGGTGCTTGACTACATTACGGTGCTTGACTACAGTACGGTGCTTGACTGCATTACGGTGCTTGACTGCATTACGGTGCTTGACTACATTACAGTGCTTAACTACATTACGGTTATTGACTACATTATGGTGCTTGACTACATTACGGTCCTTGACTACATTACGGTGCTTGACTGCATTACGGTGCTTAACTACATTATGGTGCTTGACTGCATTACGGTGCATAACTACATTACGGTACTTGACTGCATTACGGTGCTTGACTACATTACGGTGCTTAACTACATTACGGTGCTTGACTACATTACGGTGCTTGACTACATTACGGTGCTTGACTACATTACGGTGCTTACCTACATTACGGTGCTTGACTACATTACGGTAACTAACTGCATTACCGTGCTTGACTGCATTACGGTGCTTGACTGCATTACGGTGCTTGACTGCATTACGGTGCTTGACTACATTATGGTGCTTGACTACATTACGGTGCTTGACTACATTATGGTGCTTGACTACATTACGGTAACTAACTGCATTACCGTGCTTGACTACATTATGGTGCTTGACTACATTACGGTGCTTGACTGCATTACGGTGCTTGACTGCATTACGGTGCTTGACTGCATTACGGTGCTTGACTACATTACGGTGCTTGACTACATTACGGTGCTTGACTGCATTACGGTGCTTGACTACATTACGGTGCTTGACTACATATTTTTTGGTCTCTAGCAAATCATATAATTCCAAATTAATTTTGGACATTTATTTTGAAGTCAAAACAAGTGCATCAAAACATAATTTACTATCATATTCTAGTGTAACTCATTAATCCCAGTGTGCACTAATAGTGGAATGTCAAAGAACACCCATCTATAAACATTGCTTGACCACTTCAACTTGTCATCGGACATGCTACCTTGTCGGACGTGCTACCATGTCAGACGTTTTACCTTGTCCCGGACCTGCTGTTTTCGACCCTCTCTCTCTCTCTCTACCGTACCTGCTGTCTCGACCTTTGAATGCTCGGCTATGAAGATCCAACTGACATTTACTCCTGAGGTGCTTACCTGCTGCACCCTCTACAACCACTGTGATTATTATTTGACCTTGCTGGTTATCTATGAACGTTTGAACATCTTGAAGAACGATCTGGCCATGCACTCTTATAATCTCCACCCGGCACAGCCAGAAGAGGACTGGCCACCCCTCAGAGCCTGCTTCCTCTCTAGATTTCTTCCTATGTTTCTGCCTTTCTAGGGAGTTTTTCCTAGCCACCGTGCTTCTACATTTACATTGCTTGATGTTCGGGGTTTTAGGCTGGGTTTCTGCATAAGCACTTTGTGACATCTGCTGGTGTAAAGGGCTTTATAAATATATTTGATTTGATTTAATCATTTGCCTATTGTCCTCCCTCCATCTGGCTACAGGCATGAGGTGGCCCGGGATTGATGCCTTGGTTCCCTGCCCTAATAGAATTCATAATTTCACTTCAGGGCGGTTGATTGATTTTTACCAATGACGATGTGTGTGGTGTGCCCCAGCAGTGGCCAGAATAGGCATGAGATGAATGGGGTTTTGACTGGGTGGGTCAGGAGATGGACCAGTCAGTCAACAGATGGTGGTTAGTTAGAGCCTTTGCCTCGCCCCCTCCCTCCCCAGTGCATAGGGGCTTTGCTGCTGGCTTGTGACAGCAGTCAAACACCATCCATCAAAAATGTGGGAGATTATGCAGTCAGTCAGAAACAAAACAACCACATCTCTGAAAGAGGAATAATGTGGTGGATACTGTATATACAACCCTATCTATAACATTGTGCCCAATCTGTCTATTGTAAGAATTACAGTATGTTCTTGTTCCTTGCAATCGATCAGGTTTTTTGGAAGGGTAACTGCTTGAGAAAGTTGATGAGACAAGCAAATTAATTGTCAACTCTCCATTGAATTCGGTCAAATGAATAGACATGAAAAAGTATATATAGTGCTAAGATCCATTTGTGTCTCTGGGCATGATATGCAAGAGAAATGAAAGAACACTTGCATTCACAATGGAGAGCTCTAGAACTCACATCCTGATTTGCCTATTTCCAGTGTATTTGTCCTGATAGGGAGGGAAAATATATCTATGGCTGCCTGTCTGGAGCCAAAAGGGCTGAGAATTAGCTCTTCTTTCAAAGGGGAAACGTGGTGTGTGTGATAGCGGTGTGTAGTTTAGCAGCAGAGCAGAAGTTAAGACACACCTGGTAAATTGATCTGACAGACGATTAACCTCATTGTCCTCCTTAGCCTTGTATTAGTGTTAAAGTACCTATAGATTGCACACACTAAACTCTAACTTCAATTCAATCTCTCCTCAGTTTTCACTTGTTTTGCACTCAACATGTTTAGGATTTTGTTCCCTTAGACCAGGGTTTCCCAAACTCGGTCCTTGGGCCCCCCAGGTGCAGTTTGGGAAACCCTGCCTTAGACCATGAGTTCTATAACAGGCGGCCCCTGCGGATAATTTTATTTGTCCCCAAAGTTTTCTGAGCTACATTTTTTGTTGCTGGACATAACTGACAGAAAAATCACTAGGAAGTCAGCTCAAAGTGACTTTAATTTAGGAAATCTGTTCCCAAGTATTCCCACGCATAGAGGCGTATGTGATCGAATCCCAATGTAATAAAGGTTTGAAATTATTCTGTTTTTGTCAAATACTATAACTGATTCTAGTGTACAAATGATTTAAAACTATGTTCCAACCACCCGCTCAAGCAAAAATGGGACCACGGATGAATTTAATTGGGGACCCCTGCCCTAGACTATCGCCAAGTGATGCTTGAGTACAGGCATATCAGGCTCTGGATGAAAGTACTCCCCAGAGAGAATAGGGTACAATTCAGCTTTCCCCCCTATTTCTGTATGGATAGTTATTTGATGTCATTTTGACCAGATGTACAGTACTTAATTCAGATCCCAGGCTCACGTGGTTGTTTTTTTCCAGTGTGGGTCTCCTTGATTGGTATGGCCAGGTGTAATGTCCTGGCCAGGTGAATGGAAAGCTGACCTGAGAAGGCACCTATCTCACTGGGGCCAAAGCTAGTTTTATATAACCAACAGCAGTTAATCTGATAAGCAGGCCCAGCTCCTGTACTGTATGTTTCTAAGAAAGTCCAATTACATCACCTCTATTCTTGGTCATTAGGTCTACATGCAATGCATTAGAGACAGACAGGCTCTCTGTTTATATCATCATATGACACTCCTTACAGGGTCAGTTTCCCAGACCATGATCCTCACACGGGGCAGCAAAACTTTTGGGCTCCCGAGTGGCACAGCGGTCTTAGGCACTGCATCTCAGTGCTAGAGGCATCACTACAGACCCTGGTTCGATTCCAGCCTGTATCACAACCGGCCGTGATTGGGAGTCCCATAGGGCTGTGCACAATTAGCTCAGTGTCGTTAGGTTTTGGCCATCATTTTAAATAAGCATTTATTCTTTACTGACTTGCCTAGTTAAATAAAACTGTCCACTCGTGCCTAAATGTATATTCAAATGCTTTTTAGTGTAGGCATAGGCTTAATCTGATTCCAGGAAACATTTGTATCAATTAACTACTTTATAGCATTGTCTCTATTCAGTACAATTGTATTTGTTAATATTTTCCATCATTTCTGGGCAGGCCTCAGTCAATTCCATCTGGCCCTTATGGAGTGATGGGACTGAGAGGCAGCCTACTACAAGAGCACATTCATACTGACATGCAGCCACAATTGTGGATTCCTAAGCACTTTTCTACAGGAGCATAATGAAAGAGTTGTTCACCCCTCCCTCTCCTCTCCGCCCCCAAGTGTTGTACGCATCCAGTCTGTCATACACGTGCAGTGGGAGAATCTACATGATTGACCAATATTCAGCGGAGGACAAAAAGAAAAATAGCAGCCTTCAGAGACAGGCTTTTCTTGGTTGACCCATATCCTTTAAAGTGACCCTAAAATATTTGTTTTGTTATTTACAGACCAGTGGCAGGCCTACTGTAATCATCACATGGAAGTTGTGCACTTGCTATTGTGTTCAGTAACAATGCACTGTGCCCTACATTCTTATAAAATCTTAAACACAGCATATATATTTTTGAAGTTGATTTTTATTTGAAATATCAAACATAACTCTGTACCCAAAAGTTGTACATTGCATTGACAAATCTATAACAAATTGAGGACTGATGAGGTAAATAAAGACTGTATTCCATTTCACACAACATCATGGGTGAGCCATTTAGAAATTTGCATGATGGGACAGAAGACCCCTTCCCTCTTACACTCCTATTGCACCTGACCTGCATAAAGAGGAAACAAAACAGGAATCGCTCCCAGCAATATGACAGTGCAGGTGGGAGACATAATGAAGTAGTCAGTTCATATTGTGCAGTCCGATACATCTGAGACAAGGCACGTATGATGTATGACATGCAAAGTTCCAAAAGGTCCTCCTTAGCGCTTCCCTGGTTTCCCAGCTCCTTTTTTACCACTAGGTGGTCCTTGACCCTTACCCCCTGCTCTTCCTTTACCTTTGCCCTTCCCACCACCACCCTTTCCTTTTCCAGAGAAGTTACCACCCTTGCGCCCCTTCTTTCCCCCCTTCTTAAATTTAGCTGCAGACTCCTCTCGGTCATCCTCTCGCATTTGTTTGTTTACAGCTTTGTTGACGTCCAGACGAGGTTTCTTACTGTCCATCACTTTCAGCAGATCCAGATGCCTCTGCTTTTCATTGGAAAAGTTACCAATGACCGGCTGGAATTTCCTCTTCTTCCCGGTGTTTCTGGGAGCTTTCTCCTTAGGTAAGCGCTCTTGGAATTTACCTGCGGAAGCGGTGGATGACTTGGCCACATTGACAGCCCTAACCAGGTCAGTTTTGGATTGCTGGGCGGTCGGTGTGAGTCCAACACCTGGTACTTTGATTTTCTGTGCCCTGGCTATGTTCCTCAGGCGATGCAGCTCGTTCTTTGCCACCTTCTCCTTCTTTGCTTTGTTGCGTTTGGCGAATTGGTCCTCGTTAGGGTCTGCCGTTTCGGGAACCTCAATCAGCCACTCTTTTGTGCCATCGTTGACACGCTTGTAGCCCCAACGCCGCTTCCACTCTTTGGCAACATCGTCCCATACCAGGTTAGTTTTCTTCTTCTTTTGGATCCCCTTCAGTTTGGCGAATTCCTCCCATTTGGTTGGAGGCCTGGGCTTTGGTGGGGGCTTCTCTCTCGGCAGTGGAGTGGTCGGCTCGGGTAGTTTGACTACGATTACCTCCTCAACTCTCTCAGTTGGATGCTTCCATATCTCGTTGACCAGGAGCTGCGTGTTGTCACGAGCTAGCGAACGCAGAAAATCCTCTTTCTTCTGTTCACGAAACAGTCGAATGTCAATACGGTTCTTGTCGTATGCAACCAAGTTTCCAATGTCAAACTCGAGGTCCAGTTCTTTCTGAACGGTGATACTTTTGAGTTTTTCAGCCTCATCTTGTTCAGCTTTAGCAAGCAAGCCTTCTATACTGCACGCAGCCATTTTGGATTTCTGAAAGCATGTCGGTCCCAAGCACTGAGGTGTAGTAAAGAACTGGTTCCGCGTGTGTTTCAAATCACGTGAAAGGGTCATGCATTTATTTCCGGGTTGAAATTTCCCCATTCTGATGTATTTTTCCCCACTTGTGTCCACTAGGTGGTGCCATTGTCTTACTTGAGTCATGGCAACAACAGAACATATTTTTTTAAATACAGCCTTTCACTTGAAGAAAGTGAATAGTTGAGTTATATTACTTGATTCTATCACTATCAAATTAGAATATTATTTAATGCATACCTGATGTCCCTTGAGACCTCTAAACTAAAGCAAGCAACAACCAACTCACTGTCCCTTTCTTTTCAGGGTCTGTGTATTGGTTTTTGGCAGAATAGCTGATGCTCAATAAGACTGTCTCTTTTCAGAGAGCTTGGCTGTGATGTTCCACATGAATACCCAATCTTACAGTGGTCTTCTGTGGAAGGAGCAGAGAGAATAGAGGGACGAACAGGTAACAATGTTGAGCCATTATATCTATTACATTTTATCAAGTTGTACCTGTTGATATTTATCAAGACTTTATAAAGACTTTATCAACCTCTATACATACAGACGGATTGTGTTGCCCCCCACATGCTATTTTCAAAATGTTTTTGGACCCCACTAATTATATCCAGTGTGAGACTCACCCTGAGAGCCAAGGTTCTGACAGCTATGGAAATGAGCCTACCAGTGACACTGCTATATGTACTGCAGGTAGTGTGAGGAGGGGAATCATAATCAGGCGCTAAAGTGGCTACACACACACACACACACACACACACACACACACACACACACACACACACACACACACACACACACACACACACACACACACACACACACACACACACACACTCTCTCTCTCTAAAATAATTGTCTAGTGACTTAATTTGTAATTCAAACCACAGGGTGCTCTGTAATTACTGCAGGGTGCTCTGTAATTACTGCAGGGTGCACTGTAATTACTGCAGGGTGATCTGTAATTACTGCAGGGTGCACTGTAATTATTGCAGGGTGATCTGTAATTACTGCAGGGTGCACTGTAATTACTGCAGGGTGATTTGTAATTACTGCAGGGTGCACTGTAATTATTGCAGGGTGATCTGTAATTACTGCAGGGTGCACTGTAATTACTGCAGGGTGATCTGTAATTACTGCAGGGTGCTCTGTAATTGCTGCAGGGTGCTCTGTAATTACTGCAGGGTGCACTGTAATTACCTCAGGGTGCTCTATAATTACCTCAGGGTGCACTGTAATTACTGCAGGGTGCACTGTAATTACCTCAGGGTGCACTGTAATTACCACAGGGTGCTCTGTAATTACCACAGGGTACTCTGTAATTACCGCAGGGTGCTCTGTAATTACCACAGGGTACTCTGTAATTACCACAGGGTGCTCTGTAATTACCACAGGGTTCACTGTAATTACCACAGGGTACTCTGTAATTACCACAGGGTGCTCTGTAATTAACACAGGGTGCTCCACAGGGTGCTCTGTAATTACCGCATTGTGCTCTGTAATTACCGCAGGGTGCTCTGTAATTACCTCAGGGTGCTCTATAATTACCTCAGGGTGCACTGTAATTACTGCAGGGTGCACTGTAATTACCTCAGGGTGCACTGTAATTACTGCAGGGTGCACTGTAATTACCTCAGGGTGCACTGTAATTACCGCAGGGTGCTCTGTAATTACCACAGGGAACTCTGTAATTACCGCAGGGTGCTCTGTAATTACCACAGGGTACTCTGTAATTACCACAGGGTGCTCTGTAATTACCACAGGGTGCTCTGTAATTACCACAGGGTGCTCTGTAATTACCACAGGGTGCAGTATAATTACCACAGGGTGCACTGTAATTACCACAGGGTGCTCTGTAATTACCTCGGGGTGCACTATCATTACCACAGGGTGCTCTGTAATTACCTCAGGGTGCTCTGTAATTATCACAGGGTGCTCTGTAATTACTATAAGGTGCACTGTAATTACCACAGGGTGCAGTATAATTACCACAGGGTGCTTTGTGATTACCACATGGTGCACTGTAATTATCACAGGGTGCTCTGTAATTACTATAAGGTGCACTGTAATTACCACAGGGTGCAGTATAATTACCACAGGGTGCTTTGTGATTACCACATGGTGCACTGTAATTACCACAGGGTGCTCTGTAATCATCGCAGGGTGCTCTGTAATTACTACAGGGTGCTCTTTAATTACCACAGGGTGCTCTGTAATTACCTCAGGGTGCACTTTAATTACTGCAGGGTGCACTGTAATTACTTCAGGGTGCACTATAATTACCCCAGGGTGCTCTGTAATCACCACAGGGTGCTCTGTAATTACTACAGGGTGCTCTGTAATTACCACAGGGTGCTCTATAATTACCTCAGGGTGCACTGTAATTACTGCAGGGTGCACTGTAATTACCGCAGCGTGCTCTGTAATTACCACAGGGTGCTCTGTAATTACCACAGGGTGCTCTATAATTACCTCAGGGTGCACTGTAATTACCTCAGGGTGCACTGTAATTACTGCAGGGTGCACTGTAATTACCGCAGCGTGCTCTGTAATTACCACAGGGTGCTCTGTAATTACCACAGGGTGCTCTGTAATTACCAAAGGGTGCTCTGTAATTACTATAGGGTGCTCTGTAATTACCACAGGGTGCTCTGTAATTACCACAGGGTGCTCTGTAATTACCACAGGGTGCTCTATAATTACCTCAGGGTGCACTGTAATTACCTCAGGGTGCACTGTAATTACTGCAGGGTGCACTGTAATTACCCCAGGGTGCTCTGTAATCACCACAGGGTGCTCTGTAATTACTACAGGGTGCTCTGTAATTACCACAGGGTGCTCTGTAATTACCACAGGGTGCTCTATAATTACCTCAGGGTGCACTGTAATTACCTCAGGGTGCACTGTAATTACCCCAGGGTGCTCTGTAATCACCACAGGGTGCTCTGTAATTACTACAGGGTGCTCTGTAATTACCACAGGGTGCTCTATAATTACCTCAGGGTGCACTGTAATTACTGCAGGGTGCACTGTAATTACCGCAGCGTGCTCTGTAATTACCACAGGGTGCTCTGTAATTACCACAGGGTGCTCTATAATTACCTCAGGGTGCACTGTAATTACCTCAGGGTGCACTGTAATTACTGCAGGGTGCACTGTAATTACCGCAGCGTGCTCTGTAATTACCACAGGGTGCTCTGTAATTACCTTAGGGTGCTCTGTAATTACCACAGGGTGCTCTGTAATTACTATAGGGTGCTCTGTAATTACCACAGGGTGCTCTGTAATTACCACAGGGTGCTCTGTAATTACCACAGGGTGCTCTATAATTACCTCAGGGTGCACTGTAATTACCTCAGGGTGCACTGTAATTACTGCAGGGTGCACTGTAATTACCGCAGCGTGCTCTGTAATTACCACAAGGTGCTCTGTAATTACCTCAGGGTGCACTGTAATTACTACAGGGTGCTCTGTAATTACCACAGGGTGCAGTATAATTACCACAGGGTGCAGTATAATTACCACAGGGTGCTCTGTAATAACACAAGGTGCTCCACAGGGTGCTCTGTAATTACTGCAGGGTGTTCTATAATTACCTCAGGGTGCTCTGTAATTACTACATGGTGCTCTGTAATCACCACAGGGTGCTCTGTAATTACCATAGGGTTCTCCACAGGGTGCTTGAAACAGTTATTTATTTTTATTTTGAAGAGCGAATAATATAGGTAAATAAGATGGAAATAGAAAACGTGGATGTTCATATTGATTATTCACTAGTTGACGTAAACCAGCATCATTAAATACAAAATCATGTGCAAATAAAAAGTGGACTGGTGTGTGCAAGTTTTGTCAGAGCCTGAACGCTGCAGTATAGCGTCGCATGTATGAGCATCACTGTTGAGGATCAGTGTTGTGTGTGCTGGCTTATACAGTACCCCCCTAAGGCTCAGACTGCCATGTGTTGCCTACAGTCTCAGTCACAGTTCCCCAGTCTCTCACCTAAACATCTTATGAGTGGCTGCACCTTGCAGGAGCCTTCAGCCATCATGATATATTTCTCACAGCAGAAACATGGACATCAGATAGGTGTAGTCTAAAGAGCACGGCCAAATTTGTATTTAAAAAAAATATATATATTTTTTTTATTTCACCTTTATTTAACCAGGTAGGCTAGTTGAGAACAAGTTCTAATTTGCAACTGCGACCTGGCCAAGATAAAGCAAAGCAGTCCGACACATACAACAACACAGAGTTACACATGGAGTAAAACAAACATACAATCAATAATACAGTAGAAAAATCTATATACAGCATGTGCAAATGAGGTAGGATAAGAGAGATAAGGCAATAAATAGGCCATGGTGGCAAAGTAATTACAATATAGCAATTAAACACTGGAATGGTAGAATGTGCAGAAGATGAATGTGCAAGTAGAGATACTGGGGTGCAAAGTGATATTTTCAGTTCATTCCAGTCATTGGCAGCAGAGAACTGGAAGGAGAGGCAGCCAAAGGAAGAATTGGCTTTGGGGGTGACCAGTGAGATATACCTGCTG
Organism: Salvelinus fontinalis; assembly: GCF_029448725.1. NCBI lineage: Eukaryota > Metazoa > Chordata > Actinopteri > Salmoniformes > Salmonidae > Salvelinus > Salvelinus fontinalis. The sequence continues at coordinate 17,849,355 of NC_074671.1, read as the reverse complement.
GAGCGCGTGCTACGGGTGGGTGCTGCTATGGTGACCAGTGAGCTGAGATAAGGCGGGGCTCCACCTAGCAGAGACTTGTAGATGGCCTGGAGCCAGTGGGTTTGGCGACGAATATGAAGCGAGGGCCAGCCAACGAGAGCGTACAGGTCACAGTGGTGGGTAGTATATGGTGCTTTGGTGACAAAACGGATGGCACTGTGATAGACTGCATCCAATTTGTTGAGTTGAGTGTTGGAGGCTATTTTGTAAATGACATCATCGAGGTCGAGGATCGGTAGGATGGTCAGTTTTACGAGGGTATGTTTGGCAGCATGACTGAAGGAGGCTTTGTTGCAAAATAAGAAGCTGATTCTAGATTTAATTTTGGATTGGAGATGTTTAATGTGAGTCTGGAAGGAGAGTTTACAGTATAACCAGACACCTAGGTATTTGTAGTTGTCCACATATTCTAAGTCAGAACCGTCCAGAGTAGTGATGCTGGACGGGCGGGCAGGTAGGGGCAGCGATCGGTTGAAGAGCATGCATTTAGTTTAAATTAGCCTGCTGCTTTACACTTCTATGTCACAGCTGACCCAGTATCACCCGAAGAGATGAGGAGAGAGAGATGGAGAGAGAGGGGGACATAAAAACAGAGAAAGAGAGAGAGAAAGATCAGAAGTGAGTTAGGGAGGGGGGGAAGGGAGCGAGAAAAGTCCTCCAGGAGTTGAGAGAAATAGAGTAAGGAAGGTAGGGGATGGTACAGCAGGTGAAATGATTGCATCATCGCAGGCTTGACTAAATGGAACAGAACAGCTGTTGACAGAGTTACACAAACCCAGCTGGTTGTGTGTAAGTGAAGCTTATATATTTATTTATGGATTGCATAAACGACTGTGACCCACTTGGCTGGGAGACTTAATAGACTTGAGAAGTAGAACCGTCCCCGAGAGAAGTAGAACAGTCCCCGAGAGAAGTAGAACAGTCCCCGAGACAAGTAGAACAGTCCCCGAGAGAAGTAGAACAGTCCCCGAGAGAAGTAGAACAGTCCCCGAGAGAAGTAGAACCGTCCCCGAGAGAAGTAGAACAGTCCCCGAGAGAAGTAGAACCGTCCCCGAGAGAAGTAGAACCGTCCCCGAGAGAAGTAGAACAGTCCCCGAGAGAAGTATGAGATTTAAGTTCCAAGACGACGTAGCAGTGTAGACGTCTTTGTCCTGTCGTGTCCCGTGTCCCTTGTATATATCTTTTACATATTTTTCTTCGCATATCTTTTAAAAATACTTTCTTAAACCTCAACTTCTAAATACTCTCCTGCAACCCGCCTCACCCAATGTGGCGTGGATCTGCTTTTTTCTAAAGTATTTCTATTTACTTCTGATCTGGAATCCATCTACTGAAGATAGCCAGCTAACTGCCTTCCAGCTATCAGTTAGCAAACCATTGCTAGCGGTCATCAGCTAACCTTTAGCTCGGAAAGCTCTCGCTAGTTCGAACAACGTGACTAAAACCAGAGCATAACGGACCTATTTCTCTCCATATCCCCGGATTCCTACCGCAAACTCTGAACATTTTCATCTGGATCTTCGCAACTAGCTAACCACAATCCCGGGTGACCACTCCTGGCTAGCGTCTCCATCCCGGAGCAGGCACCGGAGCAGGCACCAATTAGCCTGAAGCTAACTGGCTAGGGCTCCTGTGCTACCACTGAAGCCCACTCCTGGGCTACAAGACCCGGACCCATTTACTGCCGGTACGGAGCACGGAACCCCGCCTATCCTCTACGACTGGAATACCGACATAATCTGCCCGGGGACTCCAACAGGCCCCTCAGGCGTGACGCCCGCTGAAGGCCCATTCTGCTAACCTACTAGGCCTGTTAGCTACCTAGAGCTACCTGGAACCCTACTAATTCCACGACTGGTCTATCGACGTCACCGCACGAAGAGGCAAAAACAGACTTCCCCCCCATCGCGACGTCCCCCAAAGGCTAACTTGCCTGCCCCGGTCTGCTAACTGCTAGCTTATCTTGCAGCTAGCGCAGCCAGGAAGCTAGCACCAGTTAGCAAACACAATTCTACAATTCACAACCTCTCTTTCGCCATCGCTATCCGGCTTGGATTCTCTGTCGACACGACCACGTCTGGTTTGCAGACGTGCCCTCAACCGGTGCCCTCAACCGGCCTCCGTCTGAGCAGACCCCCTCCGTCTGAGCAGACCACCCCCCCGGGCTACTAACTTTAAACGCGTGCTAGCTTAGTGGAGGCCTCACTACTCCATCTACGGCTGCCCCCTGGACACTATGATCACTTGGCTACATAGCTGATGCCTGCTTGATTGTCCATTAATTCACGGTACTCCATTCTGTTTATTTGTGTTTTATCTGTCGGCTCTGTGCCTTAACTCAGGATCTGTGTGTAGTTAATCCGACCCTCTCTGCCCAGTCGTCGCCATTTTTACCTTCTGTTGCTGTGTTAGCTGACTAGCTGCTGTTATTTCACCTGCTGTTTTAGCTAGCTCTCCCAATCATGACCTGCAATCACTTTATGCCTTATTGTATGTCTCTCTCTAATATCAATATGCCTTACATACTGTTGTTCAGGCTAGTTATCATTGTTTTGGTTTGCAATGGACCCCGTAGTTCCACTCTCCGTACCTCTGATACCTCCTTTGTCCCACCCTTCACACATGCGGTGACCTCACCCATTGAGACCAGCATGTCCAGAGATACAACCTCTCTTATCATCACCCAGTGCCTGGGCTTGCCTCCGCTGTACCCGTGCCCCACCATACCCTGGTCTGCACATTATGCCCAGAATCTATTCTACCACGCCCATAAATCTGCTCCTTTTATTCCTTGTCCCCAACGCTCTAGGCGACCAGTTTTGATAGCCTTTAGCCGCACCCTCATCCTACTACTCCTCTGTTCCTCGGGTGATGTGGAGGTAAACCCAGGCCCTGCATGTCCCCAGTCACCCTCATTTGTTGACTTCTGTGATCGAAAAAGCCTTGGCCTCATGCATGTCAACATCAGAAGCCTCCTCCCCAAGTTTGCCTTACTCACCGCTTTAGCACACTCTGCCAACCCTGATGTCCTTGCCGTGTCTGAATCCTGGCTTAGGAAGGCCACCAAAAACTCTGAGATTTCCATACCCAACTATAACACTTTCCGTCAAGATAGAACTGCCAAAGGGGGAGGAGTTGCAATCTACTGCAGAGATAGCCTGCAAAGTTCTGTCATACTTTCCAAGTCTATGCCCAAACAGTTCGAACTTCTAATTTTAAAAATTAATCTCTCCAGAAATAAGTCTCTCACTGTTGCTGCCTGCTACCGACCCCCCTCAGCTCCCAGCTGTGCCCCGGACACCATCTGTGAATTGATCGCTCCCCATCTAGCTTCAGAGTTTGTTCTGTTAGTTGACCTAAACTGGGAGATGCTTAACACCCCGGCAGTCCTACAATCTAAGCTTGATGCCCTCAATCTCACACAAATCATCAAGGAACCCACCAGGTACAACCCTAAATCCGTAAACATGGGCACCCTAATAGACATTATCCTGACCAACTTGCCCTCCAAATACACCTCTGCTGTCTTCAATCAAGATCTCAGCGATCACTGCCTCATTGCCTGTATCCGCCACGGGTCCACGGTCAAACGACCACCCCTCATCACTGTCAAACGCTCCCTGAAACACTTCTGCGAGCAGGCCTTTCTAATCGACCTGGCCCGGGTACCCTGGAAGGATATTGACCTCATCCCGTCAGTTGAGGATGCCTGGTCATTCTTTAAAAGTTACTTCCTCACCATATTAGACAAGCATGCTCCGTTCAAAAAATGCAGAACCAAGAACAGATATAGCCCTTGGTTCACTCCAGACCTGACTGCCCTCGACCAGCACAAAAACATCCTGTGGCGAACTGCAATAGCATCGAAGAGCCCCCGTGATATGCAACTGTTCAGGGAAGTCAGGAACCAATACACGCAGTCAGTCAGGAAAGCAAAGGCCAGCTTTTTCAAGCAGAAATTTGCATCCTGTAGCTCTAACTCCAAAAAGTTCTGGGATACTGTAAAGTCCATGGAAAACAAGAGCACCTCCTCCCAGCTGCCCACTGCACTGAGGCTAGATAACACGGTCACCACTGATAAGTCCGTGATAATCGAAAACTTCAACAAACATTTCTCAATGGCTGGCCATGCCTTCCACCTGGCGACTCCAACCTTGGCGAACAGCCCCGCCCCCCCCGCTGCTACTCGCCCAAGCCTCCCCAGCTTCTCCTTTACCCATATCCAGATAGCAGATGTTCTGAAAGAGCTGGAAAACCTGGACCCATACAAATCAGCTGGGCTTGACAATCTGGGCCCCCTATTTCTGAAACTGTCCGCTGCCATTGTCGCACCCCCTATTACCAGCCTGTTCAACCTCTCCTTCGTATCATCTGAGATCCCCAAGGATTGGAAAGCTGCCGCTGTCATCCCCCTCTTCAAAGGGGGAGACACCCTGGACCCAAACTGTTACAGACCTATATCCATCCTGCCCTGCCTAGCTAAGGTCTTCGAAAGCCAAGTCAACAAACAGATCACTGACCATCTCGAATCTCACCGTACCTTCTCCGCTGTGCAATCCGGTTTCCGAGCCGGTCACGGGTGCACCTCAGCCACGCTCAAGGTACTAAACGATATCATAACCGCCATCGATAAAAGACATTACTGTGCAGCCGTCTTCATCGACCTGGCCAAGGCTTTCGACTCTGTCAATCACCATATTCTTATCGGCAGACTCAATAGCCTCGGTTTTTCTAATGACTGCCTTGCCTGGTTCACCAACTACTTTGCAGACAGAGTTCAGTGTGTCAAATCGGAGGGCATGTTGTCCGGTCCTCTGGCAGTCTCTATGGGGGTACCACAGGGTTCAATTCTCGGGCCGACTCTTTTCTCTGTATACATCAATGATGTTGCTCTTGCTGCGGGCAATTCCCTGATCCACCTCTACGCAGACGACACCATTCTGTATACTTCCGGCCCTTCCCTGGACACTGTGCTCTCTAACCTCCAAACGAGCTTCAATGCCATACAACACTCCTTCCGTGGCCTCCAACTGCTCTTAAACGCTAGTAAAACCAAATGCATGCTTTTCAACCGTTCGCTGCCTGCACCCGCACGCCCGACTAGCATCACCACCCTGGACGGTTCCGACCTAGAATATGTGGACATCTATAAGTACCTAGGTGTCTGGCTAGACTGCAAACTCTCCTTCCAGACTCATATCAAACATCTCCAATCCAAAATCAAATCTAGAGTCGGCTTTCTATTCCGGAACAAAGCCTCCTTCACTCACGCCGCCAAACTTACCCTAGTAAAACTGACTATCCTACCGATCCTCGACTTCGGCGATGTCATCTACAAAATAGCTTCCAATACTCTACTCAGCAAACTGGATGCAGTTTATCACAGTGCCATCCGTTTTGTTACTAAAGCACCTTATACGACCCACCACTGCGACCTGTATGCCCTAGTCGGCTGGCCCTCGCTACATGTTCGTCGTCAGACCCACTGGCTCCAGGTCATCTACAAGGCTATGCTAAAGTGCCGCATTATCTCAGTTCACTGGTCACGATGGCTACACCCACCCGTAGCACGCGCTCCAGCAGGTGTATCTCACTGATCATCCCTAAAGCCAAAACCTCATTTGGACGCCTTTCCTTCCAGTTCTCTGCTGCCTGCGACTGGAACGAATTGCAAAAATCTCTGAAGTTGGAGACTTTTATCTCCCTCAACAACTTTAAAAATCTGCTATCCGAGCAGCTAACCGATCGCTGCAGCTGTACATAGTCCATCTGTAAACTACCCACCCAATTTACCTACCTCACCCCCATACTGCTTTTATTTATTTACTTTTCTGCTCTTTTGCACACCAGTATCTCTTCTTGCACATGATCATCTGATGATTTATCACTCCAGTGTTAATCTGCTAAATTGTAATTATTCGATTTATTGCCTACCTCATGCCTTTTGCACACATTGTATATAGATTCTCTTTTTTCTACCATGTTATTGACTTGTCTATTGTTTACTCCATGTGTAACTCTGTGTTGTTGTCTGTTCACACTGCTATGCTTTATCTTGGCCAGGTCGCAGTTGCAAATGAGAACTTGTTCTCAACTAGCCTACCTGGTTAAATAAAGGTGAAATAAAAAAAAATAAAAAAAAAGTAGAACCGTCCCCGAGAGAAGTAGAACAGTCCCCGAGAGAAGTAGAACCGTCCCCGAGAGAAGTAGAACCGTCCCCGAGAGAAGTAGAACAGTCCCCGAGAGAAGTAGAACAGTCCCCGAGAGAAGTAGAACCGTCCCCGAGAGAAGTAGAACCGTCCCCGAGAGAAGTAGAACCGTCCCCGAGAGAAGTAGAACAGTCCCCGAGAGAAGTAGAACCGTCCCCGAGAGAAGTAGAACAGTCCCCGAGTGAAGTAGAACCGTCCCCGAGAGAAGTAGAACCGTCCCCGAGAGAAGTAGAACCGTCCCCGAGAGAAGTAGAACCGTCCCAGAGAGAAGTAGAACCGTCCCCGAGAGAAGTAAAACAGTCCCTGAGAGAAGCCACCAGCTGGAGAGTAAAAGTCCTGGAGGACTAGTGATTGGCTATGCAGTCCAGTCCACACAGTTGGTTTCTCAGGTATTAATTAGATAGAAATTAAGAGAAAGGGCAGCAACACAATTAGACCTAACCAAATCGTGAGAAAACGAAATATAATTATCTGACACATTGGAAAGAATGAACATTAAAACAGCAAACTAGAATGCTATTTGGCCCTAAACAGAGAGTACACAGTGGCAGAATACCTGACCACTGTGACTGACCCAAACTTAAGGAAAGCTTTGACTATGTACAGACTCAGTGAGCATAGCCTTGCTATTGAGAAAGGTCGCCGTAGGCAGACCTGGCTCTCAAGAGAAGACAGGCTATGTGCAAACTGACCACAAAATGAGGTGGAAACTGAGCTGCACCTTCTAACCTCATGCCCATGTATGACCATATTAGAGACACATATTTCCCTCAGATTACACAGACCCACAAAGAATTTGAAAACAAACCCTACTTTGATTAACTCCCATATCTACTGGGTGAAATTCCACAGTGTGCCATCACAGCAGCAAGATGTGTGACCTGTTGCCACAAGAAAGGGGCAACCAGTGAAGAACAAACACCATTGTAAATACAAGCCATATTTATGCTTATTTATTTTCCCTTTTGTACTTTAACCATTCGTACATTGTTACAACACTGTATATAGACAAAATATGACATTTGTAATGTCTTTATTATTTTGGAACTTCTGTGAGTGTAATGTTTACTGTTCATTTTTATTGTTTATTTCACTTTTGTATATTTTCTACTTCACTTGCTTTGGCAATGTTAACGTATGTTTCCCATGCCAAAAAAGCCACTTGAATTGAATTAAATTGAAAAGAAGGTAAACCAGCGGTCCTTCAGAAGTTGACTTTCTCGAAATGTCTCTGAAAGTAAGGTGAGCTGACTTTTCTCTTGTCTGCTTTGCCAGCCTGGTTGTCAGTCTGTTTATGCTGGGGCCAGTTAGGTCTCCTAGCTACTTGTCTGGCGTTGCTGTCAAGACAAACAGATAGTGGATGACAGTCAGTGATGGAGGACGCATCCTGGTGGGTCATGGGTAAGATGGAAGTGAAGACACACTGCGAGCTTAACTCTCCTATTCCCTCGGCTTGCAAGGTCAACATACAGAAAAGCTCCCAATCCATCGCAGTGCTCTGCACCTCACCTTATAAATAGAAGTAAATAAATAGAAGTAAACAGTACAGTAGCGTCACTCTGTAAATCCACTCCTTGGATGGTTCTCAGGAGAATTAGAGCAAAAAAAAACAAAATCACTTCAGTGGCTTGGGGCTGCGTGGCAAACTTTTTTAGTGGCGCTGTTATCAATATCAGACCAAAATACCTTAGACTATGATTCTAAATGCATCTTTGACTTAAGTCAATGAGCAGATTGTGCCGGAAGGGAGCCAGTCGCTAGCTCTATGACAGCTGAGGTCAAGGCCTGTACTGATCTAGTGTGATGTGAACAGAGACCTCGTTTTACTCTGGTCAATACCTCATGACTCTACCTGCTGCTTCCAAACAACTTTCATCCCGGCACGACAGCTCGTCCCTGAAAGGGAGGAGTGAGAAGACAAACCACCTCCTACACATTCCGCCCTCTCTCTGTGAAAGCACACAGCTTTCCATACATTTCACAGATTCAAGGTGCATTGTTCCAGCTCTTGTGACTTCAAGCATAATGTCATATTACAGGACAAATAGGGACTGAACCTGTTTGGTTGGTGAACCTTTATTGTAAACGGAGAGGATTACACCACTCTCTGCCCCGGTCACAGTGGTGTGTCACTGTTCTGTTGTGGTTGTGTGTAGGAGGTGCTGGGAGACAAACAGCTGGGGTCTCCCTTAAGTACTATGGGGCCGGTAAACACTACAGAAGCTGATCCGGCCGTGGACAGCCTCTCACCAAACCTGGCCTGGTTCCTAGAAAACACACAGCATGGAATGGAGAGTCCTTGAGATAACATTTCGAGTTTTGTGTGTGTGTGTGTGTGTGTGTGTGTGTGTGTGTGTGTGTGTGTGTGTGTGTGTGTGTGTGTACGTACTTGAGTGTATGTGTGTGATTGGACTGCAGTATTATCCATCGACTCCATGCTGGGGCTTGGAAGTGGAGAGAGAGTTGGTCACTGGCTGAGATCACAGCAGTTAACAGAGGTCATCCCTCAGCCCGCTACTCTACACTGTGGGAGCTGACTTGGATGACATCATATAGAAGGGACACCCACAGACCTCAGTCAATGCCCCTACAACGCATTAGGATCCACTGGCTCTACCCCACAAGTTCAGTCAAAGTTTGGTTGATGTAAGATAAAATCTGTCTCCAAGCTCAGTTCTTATGATACCACTTCTTGTCTACCTCTTTATGTGTTAAAACCACGGCCCTGGCTCTGTTTCTATGTTTATTATGTCAACCACCCCACTGGCAGTTAATATGCGACACACAACTCCACAACCCTCCTCAGTTCATATACAGTACGTCCCCTTTTAGTTCACATACATCACAAATCCCCCCCAGCTTTCCTACTCTAGTTCATAAAGCTGCTAAATCTGACAGCGTGACAAATCTTCACTGGCTCTCAGTAGTTCTAAAAGTGTCTGTAAATATCCCATCCTTCCAAACAGCCCTGGGGTTACCATCTTTTTCCAACCCTCAATCGGATTCTAGAATCAGAATACACAGAAACGGAAATATTAACTTTGCCAAAACCTTTACAATGTGTCATCCCCATCATAACCCAGTGGGTATGGTCTGCAAAAATCCCGTTTGAAGCCGCTTGGAAGCGCTGGTAATGATCTGGTCCTTTACTGCGCTATCTGTGAGGGGCATCCAGGGTCGGTATTGATCCTCTCCTAATTCGCTCATAGGTACATAATGAGGGTGATAATGAGCCTAACGAAAACAGTTTGTCTGATACCACAAAGAGGAATAGTTGAAAAGTAAAGGCGGAGTGTTTACACAAGGGGGAGAGTTTGAATGTTACACAAGGGCTGGTTAATATTAGCCCTACATGTTTGTATGAGAAAAATATATATGTTAGAAATGGGCAGACGACAAATGTGTTGTTAAACGTTTAGGAAACGATTAATCCTGAAAATATATTTTGTTGGGGTAGATCAATAACCATAAAGAGCTAGCGATGAACAGTATCTTGAAGTTATGGCTTGGAGAAACACACGGAATGCCCCCACGCCTACAAACCTTCACACAGTTCCTCAAAGACAGTGAAGCTTTTAGCATCAAAGTGCTGCTCAATGTGACGCCATCCGGTTTGACGACATTGGACCAGGGGGAAGGACAACAAGACAGAAACCGAATACAAATTGTTTCTCACTAAATCTATAGTGACAAATTGGTATTTTGAGAGATGAACTGAATACTTTATGTAGGTTCTTCTGGTGTTTCCCCAAGGGGTATCTCTCTTTCTCACTCTCTGTCGCTCTCTCTCTGTCTCTGTCTCTGCCTCTCTCTCTCTCTCTTTCTCACTCTCTCTCTGTCTCTGTCTCTTTCTCACTCTCTCTTTCTCTCTCTCTTTCTCTCTCTCTCTCTCTTGCTCTCACTCTCACTCTCTCTCTCTGTCTCTGTCTCTTTCTCACTCTCTTTTTCTCTCTCTGTCTCTCTCTTTCTCTCACTCTCTCTCTCTCTGTCGCTCTCTCTCTCTTTCTCTCACTCTCTCTCTTTCTGTCGCTCTCTTTCTCTCTTAAGCTCACTCTCTCTCTCTTCTCTCTCTCTTTCTCTCACTCTCTCTCTTTCTCTCACTCTCTCTCTCTTTCTCTCACTCTCTCTCTCTTTCTCTCTCTCTGACTTTTCAAAGCAGCTCTGGACGGTGCTGACGTGTGCGACATGCGTGTGAAGACAGGGCTGAAAGCTGAAACACTTTAAAATACAAGCCCTCAGCAACTCACTGTGAAAAAGCTAAATAAGTACAAGTGGGAATTACCTTTGAGGATTAAAAGAGAGCACACATTTTCCACACTTTTTCATCTGTTAATTTACCTTAAAAACGGCCTAATCAGTTGTGAACGTCAACGGAAAGATGTCTATTAGGCTCGTGGGAAGATGCTGTGGCAGTTTCAGTGATGGTTGGTAACAGAAATAAGAACTCTGAGGATAGCTGCGCTTGGTCATATTAGCACAGGGGTTGGCTTTAAAGAAGAACTCTTGCTATTTTCTTAAATATCTTCTCTAAATTGTATTTTATTTCTCTTGTGTTTATATTTTCTTATTTGTAAGTCTGCATCATTGGGAAGGGCTTACTGTAAGGTCTACATGTCTTGTTGTATTCGGCACCTGTGACAAATGGCTTAAGGGGCTTAAGCCCTGTCTCACATGTTGAATCATCAGCAGCACACCACCCTACATCACACTGCTGGCTTGCTTCTGAAGCTAAGCAGGGTTTGTCCTGGTCAGTCCCTGGATGGGAGACCAGATTCAGCAGGAAGAGGTGTTGGAGGACCAGTAGAAAGCACTCTTTCCTCTGGTTTAAAAAAAGATCCTGATGCAGTGATTGGGGACATTACCCTGTGTAGGGTGTCATCTTTCGGATGGGCAGTAAAATGGATTTCCTGACTCTGTGGTCACTAAATATCCCATGGCACTTGTTGTAGGAGTAGGGGTGTCAACCCCAGTCTCATGGCCCTCATACAATTATGGCCACCTAATTATCCCCAGCTTTCTATTAGTTCATTCATCCCCCTCCTCTCCCCTGTAACTATTCCCCAGGTTGTTGCTGTAAATGAGAATGTGTTCTCAGTCAACTTACCTGGTAAGATTATCTGGGATGTAACTTGAAATGTGTGTATGCAAGGGAGAAGGGTAAGGTTACTAAATGATCTCTAATAAAGTCTAGCCTCCTGATTACCAGACTGATTACCACTGTGGTATCATAACCACTGAGTATACAAAGCATTAGGAACACCTTGCCACATCATAGACTGACCAGGTGAAAGCTATGATCCCTTATTGATGTCACTTGTTAAATCCACTTCAATCAGTGTAGATGAAGGGGAGGAGACAGGTTAAAGAAGGATGTTTAAGCCTTGAGACAATTGAGATATGGATTGTGTATGTGTGGGCAAGACAAAATATTTAAGAGCCTTCGAACAGGGTATGGTAGTAGGTGCCAGTTGCACCGGTTTGTGTCAAGAACTGTAACACTGCTGGGTTTTTCACGCTCAACAGTTTCCCGTGTGTATCAAGAAAGGTCCACCACCCAAAGGACATCCAGCCAACTTGACACAACTGTGGGAAGCATTGGAGTCAACACGGGCCAGCATCCCTGTGGAACACCTTGTAGAGTCCTTCCCCCGAAGTGAGGCTGTTCTTAGAGGGGGAAAAGGGGGGGTGCAACTCAATATTAGGAAGGTGTTCCTGATGTTTGGTATAGTCAGGGTACATATCCATACAGTGAACATTCATGTAAGCTCGTGAGATAAGGCAGCTTGTGAGGGTAAATAAAGTCCCCCTACACCAGTGAGTCCAGAATTGCATCTTAGTTTATGTATCATTCTGAAGCGCTGTGGCTTCCTTCCTACACCATGTGTTTTTGTGGCTTGTCAGAGCTAGGGATGCTCATTAGCCAAAGGGCTGAAGTCAACCTCCTCCAGTGGCTATCACCCAGACCGCTCTGCTCCCTGTCACTCATTCCTAACAGGGTGTCAATGCTGTGCTAGCCTACGTGACGGGCACTGCTAAACGACACATGCCATGTCTGTGTGCTCGGATCCATACGAAGACAGTACAGTATGGGACACGTCTTGGTGACATTCGCTCTACCACTGTCTCCTCCCTGAACATGACAGATGCCCAAAACACAAATCCAGAGACACTTTCCTTGGCTCTAAATAATACAGATAACATCATTTTCTTGAGTTACCACAACCCCCCCACCCCCTCCTCTGCCCTGAGGCACCCCCCGCCCCCAAGGCTTCTTTGCTTTGTTGTGCAAATCTGATTCATATTTCTAAACCCTTGAGTTTCACAGAGTTGCAAGATGGCAACAATTTGGTGGGCGCTAATTATTATCCCCCCCCCCCCCCCATTTATTTAACCAGGTAGGCCAGTTGAGAACAAGTTCTCATTTACAACTGCGACCTGGCCAAGATAAAGCAAAGCAGTGTGACAAAAAACAACAACACATAGTTACACATGGGATAAACAAACGTACAGTCAATAACACAACAGAAAAATCTATATACAGTGTTTGCAAATGTAGTACGATTAGGGAGGTAAGGTAATAAATTGGCCATAGTGGCAAAATAATTACAATTTAGAAATTAAACATTGGAGTGATAGATGTGCAGAAGATGAATGTGCAAGTAGACATACAAATCAACATTTTAATCAACATTTGGCTTCCTAATTTTAAATGGCTACCTGTCATTTTCTATCCTTCTTTTAGGTACCACTAATCCACTTATGATTGCAAAGACCAGTAAGCTACAAAGGACCCATTTTCAATAGCCTCAGAAGTCATTTGGAATAAACTTTACAGGCTGTATGAAATCCATTTTAACATTGTGAGGTACCAGTTGACTGACTGCGTCTCTCTGGGGAGGTCAGTGTGGGGGTGGACGGGAGGTAGAGAATTATTACTCCTCACTATATCTGGGAGGAAATATGTGGGGTTCCGGCCGTCATGCAGACTGGTCATTGTAGAATCCAGGGATTGGAGAAGTCTTAACAATTACACACAGTGGAACAATGGACTGTCATAACCAGAAAGAGAGAGGAGAGACAGGGAGAGAGAAAGAGAAAGAGAGAAGGAGCGATAGAGAGAGAGCGAGAGAGAGAGAGAGAGAGAAGGAGCGATAGAGAGAGAGGGAGAGAGAGAGAGAGAGAGAGAGAGAGAGAGAGAGCGCTAGAGGGTAGCAGGGGGTCTCCCTACTTACGGACGACTGCAATTAAAATATAGTGAGGTCAGTGAGGGAACTCACTGGAATTCAAATTGGATTTTGTGTGGTAGTGAACTGGGTGGTAGGAGAGAAACAATAACGTCTTCTTCTTTTTGAACAATGGGACTTTGATAGAGAGACCTGTTCAAGAATCGCCTCTGTTTGACCTATTCTTTAATTGGTTTCCATGGAGTCCACGTTAGCTCCTTTTCAAACTTAAAGACACCTCAGGATTCTCTCTCATGAAAACACAACAACACACAGACTTTAACTCTTTGGCGCCAGCAACAACTATCTCCGTGGGAACACTCACAAGCGCTCTACACTGAATTTAATTCAACATAAAAAATCTGTTTATTTTATGTTATTCCCAATCATGAGATCAAAAACAGCATAACATAAACACTCCGCCAGTCCCTTTGTGACATCACCAGGGGTTTGCTTCATTGCACCTGCTGCAAATCAAATTCACAGGTTTATTTCTGTTTCGTCTCTCTTTCTCACTATGAAGCTTGGTCTTTTAACGGACATTTCACCCTATAGTTTTGCTATGTGATTAATTTCCTCATTGTCTCCAAACAGAGGTGCAGGGAGGGAATGCTCAGTGATGGCCGCAAGGCCTCATTTGCATTTTGTACTGCAAATAAAAGCTGATGATTCATACTTACAGATGAGTGGGAACAGTTAGTGAATGCCAGCGTTCCTATTTGGGGTGTATGGATATTATAATGGGCTGGGAAGAGGAGTGTGATAGAGTTGTGACAAGGCAGCGGCAGTTATTCCTTGTCGTTAGGTCGGCCTGGGGAAATGTGCTGTATCCATGGTTGGTTGGTTGGTTTGGTTTGTCTTCTTTTCCGTCTACCTTTCCGTCCAACTAAGCCACGAGCACCCCAGTGGCAAGTGTGACTATGTTATATCAAAACACACACAACTCAGATGACTGGACTTGTGTTGGTAGCCTACTGAACACACTCACACTCACATAAACCATCCTAAAAATCATCTCAGCTCGAGTGTTTAACAGCTGTAGAACAAGAACAGACAATATGTCCGTAAGCATTCAGAGTGCAATTCTAAATCCCTTATCAAATTGTAGTGTTACTACGGAAAACATCATTCTTATTAGCTTCTGTTGAGGAACATCGACTGAGGGCAGCCCACCTGCGTTGACCTTCCACCTGGAACCTGTCTGGGTGTCGCTGCACAGCCCAGTGAACTGAACTAATCAAAAGAGATTGAAAAACCTACACTTTAATTACAACATACTGCAACAACAAACTTTAGGCCAGAATTGTTTACGTGGATGAATGTCCTCATAAGCTAATCAAATTAAAAGTTATGTGGTTTTGGTTGATTGTTGATGTAATTTTGGTGATGAGTAAAGAATTTGAGCGTTTCTTTCACAAACCAACACCATTATCTGTTTTGGTCCTGTTATAGGATAATCTATAACGCCCCTATCGTTTATGAGTCACACACTAGTATAATGAAGTTAGAGGAGCTGCAGTGTCCTACACAAAGTTAACTGTCTCAAGGATACAGCAAGGGACAGTTAGGATCCCAGATGAGTGACAAATGGCAATACAGTGCCACCTCTTAACAATGCAATGTACTCTACATGCGAGTGTACATATTACTTTAACAGATTCTGGGTTGTAACTGTCTACTGTAACACATTTTTCTCAAAGCCAAATATTCTAGTGAGGTTGGGAGTGGAATCCATTGTATACTTGATTTGGGCAATTTACTGCACTTATTTTGTCAAGATGTCAAGATCAGGATCACCTTGCATCAAGTTGTATGATCCTTGACCTTGTTGGCTTTGATGCCTGATTTCCCCTTATCCTGACAACTTCACTTCATTTTCATATTGAGGAAGTCAAACGTAGATAACTGGAAACAACATGATGAACAATGACAACATACAGTGCATTCGGAAAGTATTCAGACCTCTGGACTTTTTCTACACTTTGTTACGGTACAGGTTTATTTTATCATGGATTAAATTACTTTTTTGCTCATCAATCTACCCACAATACCCCATCATGACAAAGTGAAAACAGGTTTTAGAATTTTTTGCAAATTTAAAAAAAAACAAAAAAAAACAGATATTCCTTATTTACATAAGTATTCAGACCCTTTGCTATGAGACTTGAAATTGAGCTCAGGTGCATCCTGTTTCCATTGATCATCCTTGAGATGTATCTACAACTTGATTGGAGTCCACCTATGGAACATTTGTTTGATTGGACATGATTTGGAAAGGCACACACCTGTCTATATAAGGTCCCACAGTTGACAGTGCATGTCAGAGCAAAAACCAAGCTATGAGGTCAAAGGAATTGTCCGTAGAACTCCGAAACAGGATTGTGTTTGTAACGGATGTGAAATGGCTAGCTAGTTAGCGGTGGTGCGCGCTAATAGCGTTTCAATCGGTTACGTCACTCGCTGTGAGACCTTGAAGTAGTGGTTCCCCTTGCTCTGCAAGGGCCGCGGTTTTTGTGGGTAACGATGCTTCGTGGGTGACTGTTGTTGATGTGTGCAGAGGGTCCCTGGTTCGCGTCCGGATCGGGGTGAGGGGACGGACTAAAGTTAAACTGTTACATTGGTGCAGTGATCCGGGTCAACAGCATGAATGTAACAGTATAACTTTAGTCCGTCCCCTCGCCCCGACCCGGGCACCCTCTGCACACATCAACACATCAGCTACAACCTGAAAGTAGCTGTGCAGCGACGCTCCCCATCCAACCTGACAGAGCTTGAGAGGATCTGCAGAGAAGAATGGTAGAAACTACCAAAATGCAGGTGTACCAAGCTTGTAGCGTCATACCCAAGAAGACTCGAGGCTGTAATCGCTACAGAAGGTGCTTCAGCAAAGTACTGAGAAAAGGGTCTGAATACTTATGTAAATGTGATATAAAGTTTTTTATTTTTAAGAAATGTGCACAAAAAAATATGCTTTATCATTATGGGGTATTGTGTAAAGATTGATGAGGGGAAAAAACGATTTAATCAATTTTAGAATAAGGCTGTAACTTAACAAAATTTGGAAAAAGTGAAGGGGACTGAATACTTTCCGAAAGCACAGTAATTACCATCATGTGAACACACACATAAAACAGCCATGAATGAAATGCATTTTCCCCATATAATCTGAAAGAATACGTCTAACATAAACCTTGTCACAAACAACTGTCAACAGAGAACACTTAAATATATTTAAGTGGCATGACTTCTGGAAATTTCTTGAGATCCTAATTGCTCTAAATTGCCACTTCTTTCTTGTGTCTTTTTTGAGTCCTTAAAACATCTTGACAATGGAAGGTATTCAGCAGTTTGGATGACAAATATGTATCTCTCCATTGCATAATGCTGTACTGTAAATTAATACTCATTTTAAGTCTATTCATTTTGTACTTTCTGATTTAAATAGTCCAAAAATGCATTTCAAATACTGTAATTGCATAAAAGTACTGATTGCTTTTGATAAAGAACATGATCTGTTACCTGTTGTAGTAATTGTAACCATGCCATGGGTAATTTCAGGTAACTATGCAGTTGGTACAAAACATGTAAGTGTTTTCTGATGTTTATTAAATATTCAATCAATATGAATTATTTTAATTTAAGTAATTAATTGCTAATATGTAGCATGGAGGTACTCTATATAAATTAATCCATTTGTTTGGCTGTGGTTATTGACTGGAAAAATGTCAACAGTTACACAAGCGAAAATAAAACAGACATGAATCAATTATTAACGACCACGATATTGATGCACAGTGATTTGTCATTGAATATGACAAAATGCCTATATACAAATATACACTGAACAAAAAATATGAACGCAATATGCAACAATTTCAAAGATTTTACTGGGTTACAGTTCATATAAGGAAATCAGTCAATTGAAATAAATAAATCAGGTGTCACGACTTCTGCCGAAGTCGTTGCCTCTCCTTGTTCGGGTGGTGTTCGGAGGTTGACGTCACCGGTCTTCTAGCCATCATCGATCCATTTTTAATTTTCCATTGGTTTTGTCTTGTCTTCCCACACACCTGTTTTCAATCCTATCCATTACCTCTTGTGTATTTAACCCTCTGTTTCCCCTCATGTCTTTGTCAGAGATTGTTTTATGTCAACTGTTGTTTCTTGGTGTAGAGGTGCGCGACGGGTCCTCGTACCCATGTTTATTTTATGTATGTACATTTTCTTGTTTGGAGCATGTTAAGTGGACATTTATTAAAAGTCTCCATTTACACTCAGTTTAACTCTCCTGCGCCTGACTTCCCTGCCACCTATACACACAGCTCTGACAGAATCTCTGACCCTAACTATGAAGTCAGCAGGAGGAGACACTTCGCTCATGGAGGTAGAGGAACGCGTTATGGAACAAGCGGAGGAGATTGACAGTCTGAGCGCTGCCATGGATCGCATTGTCCAGAATATGGATCGCTTGGAGAGACAGGGAGTTTTTCCAGCGCCTCCACCACCACAACCGGTATTTCCATTGAACGCTTTTTCTCCTCCTGAACATAACAAGATCCATTTATCCCTACCCACGGGATACAATGGAGATACTGCCAGCTGCCAGGGTTTTCTCCTAAAACTGAACTTGTATCTGGCCACGGTCTCTCCAGTACCATCGGACCGTGAGAAGAGTTACGCCCTCGTCTCATGCCTCACCGGGAAAGCCCTGGAGTGGGCCAGCGCTGTGTGTAGAGAGGAGGATGCGGCGTTGGACCATTTTGAGGAGTTCATCCGCCATTTCCGGATGGTATTCGACCACCCATCCAAAGGCAGAGCAGCGGGTGAGCTCCTCTATCATCTGAGGCAGGAGACGAGGAGTGCACAGGAGTTTGCTTTGGAGTTTAGGACCTTGGCTGCCGGCGCTGGATGGAGCGACAGGGCCCTGATCGACCATTACCGTTGTAGTCTACACGAGGATGTCCGTCGGGAGCTGGCCTGTAGAGACACCACCCTCAACTTCGATCAGCTGGTGGACATGTCCATCAGGCTGGACAACATGCTGGCTACTCGTGGACGTCTAGATCGGGGTCTGGTTGTTCCATCCTCCCGCACCCTCTCTCCTGAACCTATGGAATTGGGAGGGATGGTGCGCAGGGAGACCGGAGGGAGTTCCCGCTCGAGCACCATCTATGGTCGCAGAGATCACACTGCTGGTCGGTGCCGGGTTGGTTCCTCTGGGAATAGAGAAGGCAGGCAGGGCACTCTGGCATCACCCCAGGTGAGTAGGCACCATTCTCATCCAGAGCCCTCTGTCGCACTAATGTTTGTCTCTGTCACTTTTCCGGATTTTTCCCTGCATTCCCAGTATAAGGCGCTAGTAGATTCAGGCGCAGCTGGGAATTTCATTAATAAAGATTTAGCTCATAGTTTAGGGATCCCTATTGTTTATGTGGATATGCCTTTCCCTATTCATGCCTTAGATAGTCGACCATTAGGTTCAGGGTTTATCAGGGAGGTCACCGCACCTTTGTGTATGATAACGCAGGAGGGTCACAAGGAGAAGATTAGTCTTTTCCTTATTGATTCTCCTGCGTATTCTGTGGTGCTAGGCCTACCCTGGTTAACCTGTTGAGGATGGGGGCGCTGTTGTCACTATTTATGCTAATCGTGTAATTTTTGAAACGGCTTCACACAAAATTCTTGATCGTACAATATGCATATTATTATTATTATTGGATAGAAAACAGTCTATAGTTTCTATAGGAGTTGAAATTTTGTCTCTAAGTGGAACAGAAGTCATTCTACAGCAATTTCCCTGACATGGAGTCAGATTTCAGAAATTTTGGCCCCTGATCTGGAGTCAGTTAAAAGGTCACAGTTATTGCTATGAGTATACGGACACTGCTTACGTCTTCCCCTGGATGCCTTTACGTGATGACGATTTGAATGGGGTCGATTGCGCGTTCACAGGCACTACAAATTAAAAAACCCTGAGGCTAGTCACTCTTTTGGAGCTGCGTCATGCGCCTAGAGGACACCGACCCGCACCTGTTCCAAGCATTAGTGGAGGGAGTAATATTACTCTGGTCATGTTTCTACTCGTTATGGGAGTTAAAAACATCATAAGGTAGTTAATTTAAAGCGTTTTATAGCAATTTATATCCGTTTAGTGCGATTTTGGGACATTTATTTCTGAAACGCTGTGAATTGCTGGGCACGCTTCCAGTTCATCCCGAACGCAGTTGGCATTTCCACATGGCAAGAGGACAGCTTTCCACCAAAAGACGATTAGACCCAAGAAAGGATCCTTTGCCCAAGATACTGATGGAAGAACAGCTCAAAGTAGGACATTTTTATTATGATAAATCGTGTTTCTGTCGAAAAATGTTAGTGGCTTAGGACGCCATGTTTTTTGACGTAGCTTCGCTTGGCGCAAACTGTATTGAAAAGTAAGGATAATTTAAAAAATGTAATTCCGCGATTGTATTAAGAATTAAATTGTCTATCAATCCCTGTCCACCCTATATTTTTTAGTCACGTTTATGAGTATTTATGTATAAGAGTAGATCACTGTCTAATATGGCGCACGGACATTTTCTCACCAGCTGGGCTACATTTCACATTGTCTAACCATGATTTTGGTGGCTAAATATAAACATTTTCGATCAAACTCTATATGGATTGTGTAATATGATGTTACAGGAGTGTCATCTGAAGAATTCTGAGAAGGTTAGTGAAAAAATTAATATATTTTGGCGATGTTGACATCATCGCTCACTGGCTAGAATCAATGCTGGGCTGCTATGTGCTATGTGCTATGCTAATATAACGATTTATTGTGTTTTCGCTGTAAGACACTTAGAAAATCTGAAATATTGTCTGTATTCACAGGATCTGTGTCTTTCGATTAGTGTATGCTGTGTATTTTTACGAAATGTTTGATGATTAGTAAGTAGGTAAACACGTTGCTCTATGTAGTTTTTCTTGTCCATTTGTGACGGTGGGTGCAATTGTAACCTATGCCATCTACCTGAAATATGCACTTTTTTCTAACAAAACCTATCCCATACCATAAATATGTTATCAGACTGTCATCTGATGAGTTTTTTTCTTGGTTAGGGGCTATAAATATCTTAGTTTAGCCGAATTGGTGATAGCTACTGGTGTTGGTGGACAAATAAAAGATGGTGGATTATGCTAATGTGTTTTTAGGTAATAGATGTACATCTTTACATATTGTGTCTTCCCTGTAAAACATTTTAAAAATCGGACATGTTGGCTGGATTCACAAGATCTGTGTCTTTCATTAGCTGTATTGGACTTTAACCTGTCTAGGATCAGCGTGGCGCTAGCGGCACACCCCCCCCCCCCCCCCACTGAAAAACCAGTGCCGCGAAATTCAAAAAAAATATTTTTTTAAAATATTTAACTTTCACACATTAAAGTCCAATACAGCTAATGAAAGACACAGATCTTATGAATCCAGTCAACATTTCCGATTTTTAAAATGTTTTACAGGGAAGACACAATATGTAAAGATGTACATCTATTACCTAAAAACACATTAGCATATTCCACCATCTTTTATTTGTCCACCAACACCAGTAGCCATCACCAATTCGGCTAAACTAAGATATTTATAGCCCCTAACCAACAAAAAAACTCATTAGATGACAGTCTGATAACATATTTATGGTATGGGATAGGTTTTGTTAGAAAAAAGTGCATATTTCAGGTAGATGGCATAGTTTACAATTGCACCCACCATCACAAATGGACTAGAATAATTACAATGAGCAACGTGTTTACCTAACTACTAATCATCAAACATTTCGTAAAAATACACAGCATACACGAATCGAAAGACACAGATCCTGTGAATACAGACAATATTTCAGATTTTCTAAGTGTCTTACAGCGAAAACACAATAAATCGTTATATTAGCTTAGCACATAGCAATTAGCAGCCCAGCATTGATTCTAGCCAAAGTGAGCGATAAAAGTCAACATCGCCAAAAGATATTAATTTTTTCACTAACCTTCTCAGAATTCTTCCGATGACACTCCTGTAACATCACATTACAACATGCATATACAGTTTGATCGAAAATGTTTATATTTAGCCACCAAAATCATGGTTAGACAATGTGAAATGTAGACAAGCTGGTAAAGAAAACGTCCTTGCGCCACTTAGACAGTGATCTACTCTTATACATAAATACTCATAAACGTGACTAAAAAATATAGGGTGGACAGGGATTGATAGACAATTTAATTCTTAATACAATTGCGTTATTACATTTTTTAATTTATCCTTACTTTTCAATACAGTTTGCGCCAAGCGAAGCTACGTCAAAAAACATGGCGTCCTAAGCCACTAAAATGTTTCGACAGAAACACGATTTATCATAATAAAAATGTCCTACCTTGAGCTGTTCTTCCATCAGTATCTTGGGCAAAGGATCCTTTCTTGGGAGAAATCGTCTTTTGGTGGAAAGCTGTCCTCTTGCCATGTGGAAATGTCAACTACGTTCGGGATGAACTGAAAAGCGTTCCCAACTTTTCACATCGTTGCAAAAATAAATGTCCCAAAATCGCACTAAACGGATATAAATTGCTATAAAACGCTTTAAATTAACTACTTTGTGATGTTTGTAACTCCTATAACGAGTGAAAAGATGACCGGAGAAATATAACAGGCTAAACTAATGCTTGGAACAGGAGAGGGTCGGTGTCTTCCACGCGCGTTACGCAGCAAGAAAAGACTTGCTAGCTAAAGGTTTTTTTCATTTGTAGTGCCTGTGAACGAGCAATCGAGCCCGTTGGAATCGTCATCACGTAAAGGCATCCAGGGGAAGACGTAAGAAGTGTCCGTATAGTCATAGCAACGACAGTGCCCGTTTAAATGACTTCAGAAAAGTGGCCAACGTTTCTCAAATCTGACTCCATGTCAGGGAAATTGCTGTAGAATGGGCTCTGTTCCACTTAGAGACAAAATTTCAACTCCTATAGAAACTATAGACTGTTTTCTATCCAATAATAATAATAATATGCATATTGTACGATCAAGGATTTTGTGGGAAGCCGTTTAAAAAATTAGCCACATTAGCATAAATAGTCTAAACAGCGCCCCCATCCCCAACAGGTTAATGTGTGAAAGTTAAATATTAAAAAAAAATATTTTTTTTGAATTTCGCGGCACTGGTTTTTCAGTGGGGGTGGGGGGGGAGTGCCGCTAGCGGCACCCTCATCCTAGACAGGTTAACTTGTCATAACCCCACTGTTTCTTGGCCACAGAGGGCTCTCACAGGGTGGTCGCGAGAGTGCTCAGGTAGGTGTTTAGGGGTTTCCGTTGGTGCTACTACGGTGGAAAGTCCAGACCAGGTCTCCACCTGCGCATTCCCCCCGAATATGCCGATTTGGCTCTCGCCTTCTGTAAAAAGAAGGCGACTCAATTACCACCCCATCGACGGGGGGATTGTGCGATAGATCTCCTGGTAGACGCTGCATATCCCAGGAGTCACGTGTATCCCCTGTCGCAAGCGGAGACGGTGGCTATGGATATATATATCTCTGAATCCCTGCGTCAGGGGTTCATTCAGCCATCCATTTCACCAGCCTCTTCGAGTTTATTTTTTTGTGAAGAAGAAGGATGGCGGTTTACGCCCGTGCATTGATTATCGATGTCTCAATAAAATCACGGTGAAATATAGTTACCCGTTACCTCTGATAAATACAGTTATTGAGTCAATGAACGGGGCACGCTTTTTCACAAAATTGGATCTCAGGAGTGCGTACAATCTGGTGCGTATTCGGAAGGGTGATGAGTGGAAGACGGCATTTAGCACCACCTCAGGTCATTATGAGTACCTTGTCATGCCATATGGGTTGATGAATGCTCCATCAGTCTTCCAATCATTTGTAGATGAGATCTTCAGGGACCTGCATGGGCAGGGTGTAGTGGTGTACAGTATATCGATGATATTCTGATATACTCCGCTACACGCGCCGAGCATGTGTCCCTGGTGCGCAGGGTGCTTGGTCGCCTGTTGGAGCATGATCTATATGTCAAGGCTGAGAAATGCTTGTTCTTCCAACAATCCATCTCCTTCCTAGGGCATCGGATTTCCACTTCAGGAGTGGAGATGGAGAGCGACCGCATTACAGCCGTGCGTAATTGGCCGACTCCAACCACGGTAAAGGAGGTGCAGCGTTTTTTAGGGTTTGGAGATTTATCCGGGGTTTTGGTCAGGTGGCTGCTCCCATTACCTCACTGCTAAAGGGGGACCCGGTGCGCTTGCAGTGGTCGGCTGAGGCGAACAGGGCTTTTGGACACCTGAAGACTCTGTTTACCTCGGTGCCTGTGTTGGCTCATCCGGATCCCTCTTTGCCATTCATAGTGGAGGTGGACGCATCCGAAGCTGGGATAGTAGTGCTCTCTCAGCGTTTGGGTGTGCCACTGAAGCTTCGCCCCTGTGCTTTCTTTTCGAAGAAGCTCAGCTCGGCGGAGCGAAACTATGATGTGGGGGAAACTATGATGTGGGGGACCGGGAGCTGTTAGCTGTCGTACAAGCCTTGAAGGCGTGGAGGCATTGGCTTGAGGGGGCTAAACACCCTTTTCTCATCTGGACTGACCACCGCAATCTGGAGTACATCCGGCAGGCGAAGAGACTGAATCCTCGCCAGGCAAGGTGGGCCATGTTTTTCACTCGTTTTGTGTTTACCCTTACTTACAGACCAGGCTCCCAGAACGTCAAGGCAGACGCATTGTCTCGGCTGTATGACACAGAGGAGCGGTCCATGGATCCCACTCCCATACTCCCAGCTTCGTGTTTGGTGGCGCCAGTAGTGTGGGAGCTGGACGCGGACATTGAGCGGGCGTCGCGTGCAGAGCCCTCTCCTCCTGAGTGTCCAGCTGGTCGTCTGTACGTTCCGACTGCTGTCCGCGACCGATTGATCTATTGGGCTCACACGTCACCCTCCTCTGGTCATCCTGGGATAGGTCGGACGATGCGCTGTCTTGATGGGAGGTACTGGTGGCCCACTTTAGCCAAGGACGTGAGGATTTATATTTCCTCCTGCTCGGTGTGCGCCCAGTGCAAGGCTCCTAGACACCTACCCAGAGGTTGTAGGAGTAAGTGACATATGTAGGTAGATGTCACACCAATTAAACAATAGATAGGAGTATACTAGAAAATAGTATAAGAAGGCAGATGTGAGTGCATTTGCCATTCTGGTAAATACAGGAAACCAAAGATTAGCAGATGATGTAGTAGTAACATAAAATACATGGATAACATATAAATATTAAAGATAGCTGAACATTAAAGTAACAAACCACATGGTAACATAGATCATGAGACCGTGGTAATGGAAATCTACTAAGGGACGTTCTGACCCTCTGACCCTTGTAGATTCTCCATTATGCTGTCAGACAGATAGGTGCTTAAAGAAATTGGACACTAGACACACAGTCTGCTGATTCTTTAAAGAGATACACATGTCAGAGAAATATGTGTTTAGGGCACTTAGACCCACTAGAAATATAGTCTACTCATTCCACTAGAAAAGCATACATACCAGAGAAATATGCCTGGGGTGGCTGGACACTAATGAACAAGAAACACATAGTCTGCTGATTCCATTTGAGTGAAACTGACCAGACACATAGACGCCTATAAGCAATTGGATGCCCTAGAGATGGGGGGGGGGGGCACAAAGAGTGCATTGATTTAGTGGTGAAGGGAGGGGACACAGAGTATGTTGACACACTAAGACAGAGGATCTGACCACTATTATAATTTAACTGAAAGCAGATGATGGCCGTTAGTATGCGTGAACAAGCAGGAAGCCTGAACTAAACAGAGAATGATGGCACAAAGAATAGGGGAAGTATGCTTATTTGCATATGGGGTGGACTCATATGCTATTTGTGTATAAAGAGTGAACTAGTGCTCTGGGAGGGTGTGTGTTCCGCGGGGTGTGTTCCGCGGGGACATGCCAGTTGGCTGTACAATTGTAATAAAGAGCATGATTGAATTTACAAGTTCTGATAAAGCGTTATATTTCTGAGATGATTTTCCACGACAAGGTAAGCTTCAACCTTTACCCGTTCCTCAACGGCCGTGGTCGCACCTGTCGGGGGATTCTTTGACTGATCTTCCACCTTCACAGGGTTACACCACGATCCTGGTCGTTGTGGATCGGTTTTCGAAGTCCTGTCGTCTCCTCCCTTTGCCCGGTCTTCCAACGGCCTTACAAACTGCAGAGGCCCTGTTTACACACGTTTTCCGGCACTATGGGGTGCCTGAGGATATAGTGTCTGATCGGGGTCCCCAGTTCACATCAAGGGTCTGGAAGGCATTCATGGAACGTCTGGGGATCTCGGTTAGTCTTACCTCAGGTTTTCACCCCGAGAGTAATGGGCAGGTGGAGAGAGTTAACCAGGATGTGGGCAGGTTTTTGCGGTCCTATTGCCAGGACCGGCCGGGGGAGTGGGCGAAGTTCGTGCCCTGGGCAGAGATGGCCCGGAACTCGCTACGTCACTCCTCCACTAACCTCACTCCTTTTCAATGTGTATTAGGGTATCAGCCGGTTCTGGCTCCTTGGCATCAGAGCCAGACCGAGGCTCCTGCGGTGGACAATTGGTTTCGGCGCGCTGAGGAAACCTGGGAGGCAGCCCACGTCCACCTTCAGCACGACATAAGGCGCCAGAAAATTGGCGCAGACCGTCGCCGCAGTGAGGCCCCGGTGTTCGCACCAGGGGACAGGGTCTGGCTCTCGACCCGAAACCTGCCCCTCCGCATGCTCTGCCGGAAGCTGGGTCCGCGGTTTGTGGGGCTGTTTAAAGTCCTGAGGAGAGTGAACAAGGTATGTTATAGGTTACAACTGCCCACTAATTACCGTATTAACCCCTCGTTCCATGTGTCTCTCCTCAGGCCGGTGGTGGCTGGCCCGCTCCAGGAGGCTGAAGTGCGTGAAGTTCCTCCGCCTCCTCTTGACATCGAGGGGGTCCAGGTGTACTCTGTTCGATCCATTTTGGATTCGAGACGTCGGGCGAGGTGCCTTCAGTACCTCGTGGACTGGGAGGGGTATGGGCCGGAGGAGAGATGCTGGGTTCCGGTGGAGGATGTTTTAGATCCTTCCATGTTAAAAGAATTCCACCGCCTCCATCCGGATCGCCCTGCACCTCGCCCTCCGGGTCGTCCCCGAGGCCGGTCAGGGGGGGGGGGGTACTGTCATGACTTCTACCGAAGTCGTTGCCTCTCCTTGTTCGGGCGGTGTTCGGCGGTCGACGTCACCGGTCTTCTAGCCATCATCGATCCATTTTTAATTTTCCATTGGTTTTGTCTTGTCTTCCCACACACCTGTTTTCAATCCCATCCATTACCTCTTGTGTATTTAACCCTCTGTTTCCCCTCATGTCTTTGTCAGAGATTGTTTTATGTCAACTGTTGTTTCTTGGTGTAGAGGTGCGCGACGGGTCCTCGTACCCATGTTTATTTTATGTATGTACATTTTCTTGTTTGGAGCATGTTAAGTGGACATTTATTAAAAGTCTCCATTTACACTCAGTTTAACTCTCCTGCGCCTGACTTCCCTGCCACCTATACACACGGCTCTGACATCAGGCCCTAATCTATGGATTTCACAAGACTGGGAATACAGATATGCATCTGTTTGTCACAAATACCTTAAAAAAAGGTAGTGGCGTGGATCAGAAAACCAGTCAGTATCTGGTGTGACCACCATTTGCCTCACCTATCAGGCCGGCCGACCAGTCCCATCGAGCACAAGGCTGGAGATCACTCTGTCATGCTGATTGAGTTCGAATAACAGACTGAAAGCTTCAAAAGGAGGGTGGTGCTTGGAATCATTGTTCTTCCTCTGTCAATCATGGTTACCTGCAAGGAAACACGTGCTGTCATCATTGCTTTGCACAAAAAGGGCTTCACAGGCAAGGATATTGCTGCCAGTAAGATTGCACCTAAATCAACCATTTATCGGATCATCAAGAACTTCAAGGAGAGCGGTTCAATTGTTGTGAAGAAGGGTTCAGGGCGCCCAAGAAAGTCCAGCAAGCGCCAGGACCATCTCCTAAAGTTGATTCAGCTGCGGGATCGGGGCACCACCAGTACAGAGCTTGCTCAGGAATGGCAGCAGGCAGGTGTGAGTGCATCTGCACGCACAGTGAGGTGAAGACTTTTGGAGGATGGCCTGGTGTCAAGAAGGGCAGCAAAGAAGCCACTTCTCTCCAGGAAAAACATCAGGGACAGACTGATATTCTGCTGAAGGTACAGGGATTGGACTGCTGAGGACTGGGGTAAAGTCATTTTCTCTGATGAATCCCCTTTCCGATTGTTTGGGGCATCTGGAAAAAAGCTTGTCCGGAGAAGACAAGGTGAGCGCTACCATCAATCCTGTGTCATGCCAACAGTAAAGCATCCTGAGACCATTCATGGGTGGGGTTGCTTCTCAGCCAAGGGAGTGGGCTCACTCACAATTTTGCCTAAGAACACAGCCATGAATAAAGAATGGTACCAACACATCCTCCGAGAACAACTTCTCCCAACCATCCAGGAACAGTTTTGTGACAAACAATGCCTTTTCCAGCATGATGGAGCACCTTGCTATGAGGCAAAAGTGATAACTAAGTGGCTCGGGGAACAAAACATCAATATTTTGGGTCCATGGTCAGGAAACTCCCCAGACCTTAATCCCATTGAGAACTTGTTCAAACCTCAAGAGGCGGGTGGACAAACAAAAACCCACAAATTCTGACAAACTCCAGGCATTGATTATGCAAGAATGGGCTGCCATCAGTCAGGATGTGGCCCAGAAGTTAATTGACAGCATGCCAGGGCGGATTACAGAGGTCTTGAAAAAGAAGGGTCAACACTGCAAATATTGACTCTTTGCATCAACTTCATGTAATTGTCAATAAAAGCCTTTGACACTTATGAAATGCCTGTAATTATACTTCAGTATTCCATAGTGACATCTGACAAAAATATCTAAAGACACTGAGGCTGCAAACTTTGTGAAAATTAATATTTGTGTAATTCTCAAAACTTTTGGCCACGACTGTAGAAATACTGGGGTGCAAAGGAGCAAAAAAAAACAAAAAAAACATGGGGATGGGGTAGTTGGATGGGCTATTTATAGATGGGCTATGTACAGGTGCAATGATCTGTTAGCTGCTCTGACAGTTGATGCTTAAAGTTAGTGAGGGCGATATGAGTCTCCAGCTTCAGTGATTTTTGCAATTTGTTCCAGTCATTGGCAGCAGAGAACTGGAAGGAAATGCGGCCAAAGGACGAATTGGCTTTGGGGGTGACCAGTGAAATATACCTGCTGGAGCGCGTGCTACGGGTGGGTGCTGCTATAGTGACCAGTGAGCTGAGATAAGGCGGGGCTTTACCTAGCAAAGACTTATAGAGGACCTGGATCCAGTGGGTTTGGCGACGAATATGAAGTGAGGGCCAGCCAACGAGAGCATACAGGTCCCAGTGGTGGGTAGTATATGGGGCTTTGGTGACAAAACGGATGGCACTGTGATAGACTGCATCCAATTTGCTGAGTGTAGTGTTGGAGGCTATTTTGTAAATGGCATCGCCGAAGTCGAGGATTGGTAGGATAGTCAGTTTTACGAGGGTATGTTTGGCAGCATGAGGGAAGGATGCTTTGTTGTGAAATAGGAAGCTGATTCTAGATTTAATTTTGGATTGGAGATGCTTAATGTGAATCTGGAAGGAGAGTTTACAGTCTAACCAGACACCTACGTAGGTATTTGTAGTTGTCCACATATTCTAAGTCAGAACCATCCAGAGTAATGATGCTGGACGTGCGGGCAGGTGCGGGCAGCGATCTGTTGAAGAGCATGCATTTAGTTTTACTTGCATTTAAGAGCAGTTGGAGGCCACGGAAGGAGAGTTGCATGGTATTGAAGCTCTTCTGGTTAGTTAATAACACAGTGTCCAAAGAAGGGCCAGAAGTATACAGAATGGCGTCGTCTGCGTAGAGGTGGATCAGAGAATCACCAGCAGCAAGAGCGACATCATTGATGTATACAGAGAAATGAGTTGGCCTGAGAATTGAACCTTTTGGCACCCCCATAGAGACTGCCAGAGGTCCGGACAACAGGCCCTCCGATTTGACACACTGAACTCTGTCTGAGAAGTAGTTGATGAACCAGGCGAGGCAGTCATTTGAGAAACCAAGGCTGTTGAGTCTGCCGATAAGAATGTGGTGATTGACAGAGTCGAAAGTCTTGGCCAGGTCGATGAATACTGCTGCATAGTATTGTCTTTTATCGATGGCGGTTATGATATCGTTTAGGACCTTGAGTGTGGCTGAGGTGCACCCAGATTGCATAGAAGGTATGGTGGGATTCGAAATGGTCGGTGATCTGTTTGTTAACTTGACTTTCAAAGACCTTAGAAAGGCAGGGTAGGATAGATATAGGTCTGTAACAGTTTGGGTCTAGAGTGTCTCCCCGTTGGAAGAGGGGGATGACCGCGGCAGCTTTCCAATCTTTGGGGATTTCAGACGATACGAAAGAGAGGTTGAACAGGCTAGTAATAGGGGTTGCAACAATTGCGGCGGATAATTTTAGAAAGAGAGGGTCCAGATTGTCTAGCCCAGCTGATTTGTAGGGGTCCAGATTTTGCAACTCTTTCAGAACATCAGCTATCTGGATTTGGGTGAAGGAGAAATGGGGGAGGCTTGGGCAAGTTGCTGTGGGGGGTGCAGGGCTGTTGACCGGGGTAGGGGTAGCCAGGTGGAATGCATGGCCAGCAGTAGAAAAATGCTTATTGAAATTCTCAATTATCGTGGATTTATCGGTGGTGACAGTGTTTCCTAGCCTCAGTGCAGTGGGCAGCTGGGAGAAGGTGCTCTTGTTTTCCATGGACTTTACAGTGTCCCAGAACTTTTTGGCGTTTGTGCTACAGGATGCAAATTTCTGTTTGAAAAAGCTAGCCTTTGCTTTCCTAACTGCCTGTGTATATTGGTTCCTAACTTCCCTGATAAGTTGCATATCGCGGGGGCTATTCGATGCTAATGCGGTACGACACAGGATGTTTTTGTGCTGTCAAGGGCAGTCAGGTCTGGAGTGAACCAAGGGTTATATCTGTTCCTGGTTCTACATTTTTTGAATGGGGCATGCTTATTTAAGATGGTGAGGAAAGCACTTTTAAAGAATAACCAGGCATCCTCTACTGACAGAATGAGGTAAATATCCTTCCAGGATACCCGGGCCAGGTCGATTAGAAAGGCCTGCTCGCTGAAGTGTTTTAGGGAGTGTTTGACAGTGATGAGGCGTGGTCATTTGACCACAGACCCATTACATATGCAGGCAATGAGGCAGTGATCACTGAGATCCTGGTTGAAGACAGCAGAGGTGTATTTAGAGGGCAGGTTGGTCAGGATGATATCTATGAGGGTGCCCGTGTTTACGGATTTGGGGTTGTACCTGGTAGCTTCATTGATAATTTGTGTGAGATTGAGGGCATCTAGCTTAGATTGTAGGACGGCCGGGGTGTTAAGCATGTCCCAGTTTAGGTCACCTAACAGTGTGAGCTCTGAAGATAGATGGGGGGCAATCAATTCACATATGGTGTCCAGGGCACAGCTGGGGGCTGAAGGCGGTCTATAACAAGCGGCAATTGTGAGAGACTTGTTTCTGGAAAGGTGGATTTTTAGAAGTAGAAGCTCTGTTGTTTGGGCACAGACCTGGATAGTAGGACATGCAGGCTATCTCTGCAGTAGATTGCAACTCCTCCCCCTTTGGCAGTTCTATCTTGTGGGGAAAAGTTATAGTTAGGGATGGACATTTCAGGATTTTTGGTGTCCTTCCCAAGCCAGGATTCCGACACGGCTAGGACATCCGGGTTGGCAGAGTGTGCTAAAGCAGTGAATAAAACAAACTTAGGGAGGAGGCTTCTAATGTTAACATGCATTAAACCAAGGCTTAAACGGTTACAGAAGTTAACAAATGAGAGCGCATTGGGAATGGGAGTGGAGCCAGTCGCTGCAGGGCCTGGATTAACCTCTACGTCACCAGAGGAACAGAGGAGGAGTAGGATAACGGAACGGCTAAAGGCTATACGAACTGGTCATCTCGTGCGTTCAGAACAGAGCGTAAAAGGAGCAGTTTTCTGGGCGCGGAAGAATAGATTCAAGGCATAATGTATAGACAAGGGTATGGTAGGATGTGAGTACAGTGGCGGTAAACCTTGGCAATGAGTGACGATGAGAGAGGTTTTGTCTCTAGAGACATCATTTAAACCAGGTGAGGTCACCACATGTGTGGGAGGTGGAACAAAAGGGCTAGCTAAGGCATATTGAGCAGGGCTGGAGGCTCAACAGTGAATTAGGACAATAATCACTAACCAAAACAGCAATGACATTAGGGAGGAACATGCGTAGCCAAGTGATCATAGGGACCAGTGAGTAGCTAGGCAAGCTGGAGACACTGTGATTCAGACAGCTAGTGGGCTGGGGATAGCAGGCTAGCAGAAGGGCTTAGGGGGGCGTTGCAACGGAAGAGTCTGTTGTAGCCCCCTCGGACGGTTACGTTGGCAGACCAGTCGTGATGGATCGGCAGGGCTCCATGGAGGCAGTAAAAGGGTCCAGGCCAATTGGCAAAATAGGCATTGTAGCCCAAGAAATTGGCTGATGGACCTCTTCAGCTAACAGTCCAATATGCTCTAGACAGCTAGGGGGCCGCGGCAAGCAGGCTAGCGGATGGGCCTTCGGGGGACGTCGCGACGGAAGAGCCTGTTGAAACCACCTCTGTTACGTCAGTCGTCAAATGAATGAGACCAAAGCGCAGCGTGGAAAGTGTTCATGATATTTAATAATGAACTCCGACAAAACAACAAAATACAAAACCGAACATAAAGTTCTGCAGGGCTAGACAGCAACTATGCAAAAACAAGTTCCCACAAACTCAGGTGGAAAACAGGCTGCCTAGGTATGATCCCCAATCAGAGACAACGATAGACAGCTGCCTCTGATTGGGAACCATACCCGGCCAACAAAGAAATAGAACACCTAGATTGCCCACCCAAATCACACCCCGACCTAACCAAAAAGATAAATAAAAAGGCTCTCTAAGGTCAGGGCGTGACAGTACCCCCCCCCCCAAAGGTGCGGACTCCGGTCGCAAAACCTGACTCCATGGGGGAGGGTCCGGGTGGGCATCTAGCCTCGGTGGCGGCTCCGGTTCGGGACGTAGACCCCGCTCCGCTCGCTGATCCCTCCGCTTCCGTGGAACCGGACCGTGGATCGTCGCCGGAGGAACCAGACCGTGGATCGTCGTCGCGGACTACGGACTGGGAACCGTCTCTGGAAGCGCCGGACTGGGGACCGTCACTGGAGGCTCCGGACTGGGGACCGTCGCTGGAGGCTCCGGACTGGGGACCGTCGCTGCAGGCTCCTGACTGGGGACCGTCGCTGCAGGCTCCTGACTGGGGACCGTCGCTGCAGGCTCCTGACTGGGGACCGTCGCTGCAGGCTCCGGACTGGAGACCGTCGCTGGAGGCTCCGGACTGGAGACCGTCGCTGGAGGCTCCGGACCGGGGACCGTCGCTGGAGGCTCTGGACCATAGACTGTCGCTGCAGGCTCCTGACCGGGGACCGTCGCTGCAGGCTCCGGACTGGAGATTGTCGCTGGAGGCTCCGGACTGGGAACTGTTCCCGGAAGCGCTGGACTGTGGAGGCGCACTGGAGGCCTGATGCGTGGGACCGGTACAGGTGGTACCGGGCTGATGACACGCACCTCAGGGTGAGTGCGGGGAGGAGGCACAGGACGTACTGGACTGTGGAGGCGCACTGGAGGCCTGATGCGTGGGACTGGTACAGGTGGCACCGGGCTGATGACACACACCTCACGGCGAGTGCGGAGAGGAGGCATAAGACGTACTGGACTGTGGAGGCGCACTGGAGGTCTGGAGCGTAGAGCTGGCACAACCCGTCCTGGCTGGATGCTCCCTTTAGCCCGGCAAGTGCGGGGCGCTGGCACAGGACGCACTGGGCTGTGAAGGCGCACTGGAGACACGGTGCGTAGAACCGCATAACATGGTGCCTGAACGTTCATACGCTCCTTAAAGCGAGTGCGTGAAGGAGACACAGGACGTACCGGACTGGGGTGGCGCACTGGAGGCCAGATGCGTGAAACTGGTGCATATGACACCGGACTGGTGTCACGCTCCTCAGCACGCCCGCTCTGCAGTGCTCTCAACGCCAACACCTCTCTCCGGAATCTTTCATCGAGTTCCTCACTCGACTCCCTGACTGGCTCTGGTTCACCCCTCGGCTCCTCCGACCACTCCCCCCCCCAAAAATTGAGGACTGCCTCTCGGGCCTCCATCGTGGTTGCGAATCCCGGAGTCGTCGTTGATCCTTCTTCGCTGCCTCCGCCTGCTTCCATGGCAGGGTCTTGTCCCCTGCAATAACCTCCTCCCATGTCCATGATGTCCTCCACTCACTTTTCTCCCGGGCCCAGGATCCCTGCTCCTCCTGGTCACGCTGCTTGGTCCTTTGGTGGTGGGATCTTCTGTTAAGTCCGTCGTCAAATGAATGAGACCAAAGCGCAGCATGGAAAGTGTTCATGATATTTAATAATGAACTCCGACAAAACAACAAAATACAAAACCGAACGTAAAGTTCTGCAGGGCTAGACAGCAATTATGCGAAAACAAGTTCCCACAAACTCAGGTGGAAAACAGGCTGCCTAAGTATGATCCCCAATCAGAGACAACGATAGACAGCTGCCTCTGATTGGGAACCATACCCGGCCAACAAAGAAATAGAACACCTGGATTGCCCACCCAAATCACACCCCGACCTAACCAAAAAGATAAATAAAAAGGCTCTCTAAGGTCAGGGCGTGACACCCTTGGGCAGATTACTTCGGTAGACCAGTTGTGATGGATTGGCGGGGCTCCGTGTCGGCAGTAAAAGGTGTCCAGGGCAATTGGCAAAATAGGTATTGTAGCCCAAGGAGTGGCTGATGGACTTCTTCAGCTAGCCGGGAGATGGGTCTAGCATGAGGCTAGTTCCCGGCTAACTGGTTTTTGCTTCAGGACAGAGACGTTAGCCAGGAGTAGCCACTTGGATAGCTAGCTAGCTGCACTGATCCAGGTGAAAAGGTTCAGAGCTTGTGGCAGGAATCCGGAGATATGGATATTTGGTGGAGACAAAGCAGTCCGGTAAGCTCTGGGTTGAATCACGCTGTGCAGACTGGCAGGAGTTGACCGGGCTAAGGTTAGCTGATGACCACTAGCAGTGGCTAACTTACTACTAGCTAGTAGCTAGTTAGCTGGCTAGCTTCTGTTTGGGGTTCCGGTTCGTGTTAATGGACAGTCCAGCAGGCATCGGCTGTGTAGCCGAGTGATCATAGGGTCCAATGAGCAGCACTAGATGAAACAGGGAACAGTTCGGTAGTCGATTACTACGTTGAGCGAGCGGGAGACACGGCATTCAGGTAGCTAGCAGGCTGGGGCTAGCAGAAGGATCATCAACCAGAGGCCAGTTGAGAGCACATCGGCCGAGTTACGCCAGTAGACCAGCAGACCAGTCGTGATGGATCGGCAGGGCTCCGTGTTGACAAAGGGTCCAGGCCAATTGGAAAGAGAAGTGTTGTAGTTGGTGTACTTCGTTTGCTAGCCGGGAGATGGGCCTAGCTCGGGGCTAACTTGTGCATGCTTCTGGATAAGGGCGTTAGCCACAATAGCTCCTCGGTAGCAACTAGCTAGCTGCGAAGATCCGGTGTAATGGTCCAGAGTTTGCGGCAGGAATCCGGTGATGTAGTGGAAAAAAGCAGTCCGATATGCTCAGGGCTGGTATCGCGCTGTGCAGACTGGCAGGTATTATCCGGTCTATCCAGGCTAAAGCGGCAGGAGTCCGAGCTAAAGGTAAATACCGCTAGCAGAGGCTAACAATGACTAAATAGCTAGTAGCTAAATAGCTGATCCGTACCACATTGGGTGAGGCGGGTTGCAGGAATGTATATTTATTTTGAAAATGGAAAAAAGAGATTGAAATGTATACAGAGAATTTAATGTTCATTTCTCTACCATAAGCCGCCTCCAACATCGTTTTAGAGAACTTGGTAGTACGTCCAACCGCCCTCACAACCGCAGACCACATGTAACCACGCCAGCTCAGGACCTCCACATCCGGCTTCGTCACCTGCGGAATCGTCAGAGGGGGGAGGGAGGGGTACGGACGATTATTTCTGTCTGTAATAAAGCCCTTTTGTGGGGAAAAACAAACTTTTATATTATTGCTTGGACCTGGCTCTCCAGTGGGTCGGCCTGGCTCCCAAGTGGGAGGGCCTATGCTGCGCCCACTCATGTGAAATCCATAGATTAGGGCCTAATTAATTTATTTCAATTGACTGATTTCCTTATATGAATTGTAACTCAGCAAAATATTTTAAATTGTTGCATGTTGCGTTTATATTTTTGTTCAGTATAGTTTTGTTTAATATGCCTATACACGAATATACCATTGTTTAATATGCCTACACACAAATATACTATAGTTTAATATGCCTACACACTAATATACTATCATTTAATATGCCTACACACTAATATACTATTGTTTAATATGCCTACACACTAATATAATATTGTTTAATATGCCTACACACTAATATACTATCATTTAATACTTTACCTATCTATTTCCCTGGTTGCACTTGTTGCCTCTAAACTGCATTAACACTTTTCATCACATGATCTGCAGAGGAGTATGAATCATTTAACTGATGAAGTCTGACACCTTCAACCTTGGTGACATTTACCCCTATCGACATTCTATGTCACTCAGCCCAGAACAAGATGTCACTGTAGCGTCTGGCAATCACTTACGTTGATGACTTTTAAAAGGTGAAAAATAAACAGGGCACTGTTTCTCTGACGGTCTGCTCTCTTGACCCCTTCCTCTCTTTCCCTCTCTATTCCACTATCACTTGTTGACTCTCTATCTTTCTCTCTCTCATGCGTCCTCAGAGCATGCGCAGACCAATTGGCTGGTGTGTTTACGGACATATTCAAACTCTCCCTATCCCAGTCTGCTGTCCTCACATGCTTCAAGATTGCCACCATTGTTCCTGTACCCAAGAAGGCAAAGGTAACTGAACTAAATGACTATTGCCCCTTAGCACTCACCTCTGCCATCATGAAGTGCTTTGAGAGACTAGTCAAGGATCATATCACCTCCAGCTTACCTGCCACTCTAGACCCACTTCAATTTGCATACCGCCCCAATAGATCTACAGACGACGCAATCGCCATCACTCTGCGCACTGCCCTATCCCATCTGGACAAGAGGAATACCTATGTAAGAATGCTGTTCATTGACTACAGCTCAGCATTCAACTCCATGGTCCCCTCCAAGCTTATTATTAAGCTTGAGGCCCTGGGTCTCAACCCCGCCCTGTGCAATTGGGTTCTGGACTTCCTGACGGGCCGCCCCCAGGTTGGGGAAGGTAGGAAACAACATCTCCACATCGCTGATCCTCAACACTGGGGCCACACAAGGGTGCGTGCTCAGCCCCCTCTTGTACTCCCTGTTCACCCATGTCTGGGTTGGCGCCCCCACTTGGGTTGTGCCGTGGCGGAGATCTTTGTGGACTATACTCGGCCTTGTCTCAGGATGGTAAGTTGGTGGCTGAAGATATCCCTCTAGTGGTGTGGGGGCTGTGCTTTGGCAAAGTGGGTGGGGTTATATCCTTCCTGTTTGGCCCTGTCCGGGGGTATCATCGGATGGGGCCACAGTGTCTCCTGACCCCTCCTGTCTCAGCCTCCAGTATTTATGCTGCAGTAGTTTATGTGTCGGGGGGCTAGGGTCAGTTTGTTATATCTAGAGTACTTCTCCTGTCTTATTCGGTGTCCTGTGTGAATTTAAGTATGCTCTCTCTAATTCTCTCTTTCTTTCTCTCTCGGAGGACCTGAGCCCTAGGACCATGCCTCAGGACTAACTGGCATGATGACTCCTTCATCCCCAGTCCACCTGG
Organism: Salvelinus fontinalis; assembly: GCF_029448725.1. Lineage (NCBI taxonomy): Eukaryota > Metazoa > Chordata > Actinopteri > Salmoniformes > Salmonidae > Salvelinus > Salvelinus fontinalis. The sequence goes on along the minus strand of NC_074671.1, from coordinate 17,811,871 downwards.
CCGTGCTGCTGCTCCAATTTCAACTGTTCTGCCTGCGGCTATGGAACCCTAACCTGTTCACCGGACGTGCTACCTGTCCCAGACCTGCTGTTTTCAACTCTCTAGAGACAGCAGGAGTGGTAGAGATACTCTTAATGATCGGCTATGAAAAGCCAACTGACATTTACTCCTGAGGTGCTGACTTGCTGCACCCTCGACAACTACTGTGATTATTATTATTTGACCATGCTGGTCATTTATGAACATTTGAACATCTTGGCCATGTTCTGTTATAATCTCCACCCAGCACAGCCAGAAGAGGACTGGCCACCCCTCATAGCCTGGTTCCTCTCTAGGTTTCTTCCTAGGTTTTGGCCTTTCTAGGGAGTTTTTCCTAGACACTGTGCTTCTACACCTGCATTGCTTGCTGTTTGGGGTTTTAGGCTGGGATTCTGTACAGCACTTTGAGATATCAGCTGATATAAGTATAAATACATTTGATTTGATTTGATTTGACTGCGTGGCCATGCACGCCTCAAGCTCAAGTTTGCAGACGACACAACAGCAGTGGGCTTGATTATCAACAATGACGAGACAGCCTACAGAGAGGAGGTGAGGGCACTTTGAGTGTGGTGTCGGAAAAACGACCTCTCACTCAACATCAACAAAACAAAGGAGATGGTCGTGGACTTCCGGAAACAGCAGAGGGAGCACCCCCCTACCCACATCGACGGGACAGCAGTGAAGAAGGTGGAAAGTTTTAAGTTCCTCTGCGTACACATCACAGACAAACTGAAGTGGTCCACCCACACAGACAGTGTGGTGAAGAAGGCGCAACAGCGCCTCTTCAACCTCAGGAGGCTGAAGAAATTTGGCTTGTCACCTAAAACCCTCACAATCTTTTACAGATGCACAATTGAGAGCATCCTGTCGGGCTGTATCACCGGGGGCAAACTACCTGCCCTCCAGGACACCTATGGCACCCAATGTAACAGGAAGGCCAAAAAGATCATCAAGAACACCACCACCCGAGCCACTGCCTGTTCACCCTGCTACCATCCAGAAGGCGAGGTCAGTACAGGTGCATCAAAGCTGGGAACGAGAGACTGGAAAAACAGTTTCTATCGCAATGCCATCAGACTGTTGAACAGCCATCACTAACACAGAGAGACTGCTGCCTACATACAGACTTGAAATCATTGGCCACTTTAATAATGCCACTTTAATAATGTTTACATATCTTGCATTACTCATCTCATATGTATATACTGTATTCAATACCATCTATTGCATCTTGCCTATGCCGCTCGGTCATCGCTCATCCATATATTTATATGTATATATTCTTATTCCATCCCTTTACTTAGATGTGTGTGTATTAGGCAGTTGTTGTGGAATTGTTAGATTACTTGTTAGATATTACTGCACTGTCGGAACTAAAGAACAAGCATTTCACTACACTCGCAATAACATCTGCTAACAATGTGTATGTGACTAATTTGATTTGATTTCTATCTCACTCTCTCTCTTTTTTGTACCCCCCCCCTCTCTCACTCCTTCCAAAGTTAATTTAAAGTGAAGGAAGCTTCGAAGATTTATATTTTCATATCTCAGTCATCTGAGTGATGACATTCATTTTATTTGGCTAATTTAAGTGATTGATGCTAGGCTGGAACCTAGTAGCCCATAGCAGAGTTGTGAACTCTAGTCAAATGACTTGGACTCGAGTCTGACTCAAGTCACAAATTTGATGACTTTAGACTCGACTTGATAGAAAATAAAATAACTTGACACTTGACATGGACTTGAAATTATCTGGCCAGGTTTTGTAACGTTTTGTCACTCATTTTTTGGCACAAAGTCTACATGGATTACTCTACACGCAGCCAGAGACAGTTGCCGCAGCATTGCCCTCGCAAAAAAAGATTGGTTTGGAAAACACACACTCGGGACTCTGATTGGACCAGCAGACTGTCAATCAATACAGGTCGGGTGAGCTAGCGAACATGTTGCTGCTTTGCTGTACTGCTATAGGATTGGGTGCAGCACAAATGCAAATTGTATGGAGAGAGGATTGGCATAATAAAAAACTTTTACTTTGCAAGCTCACCAGCATTGAGGCAGCAATTTCTAGCATATATGCCTACTGGTCTTTTGGTATGCAGCCTAACAATTGCTTTTAATTGATAATTTACTTAAAAAGCTTGCATTTGGAATGTTTTTGTTAAAATGAATTATTACTGTGGCAAAGATGCACCATAGGCGTGGAGAGTGCCTTTTTTCTCGTTGAAATGTTTGCTGTTGCTTTCACACGTTTCAATGCATAAACCCTATGTGGTAAATATAGATTCCATTCAATACTACAAAAAAATGCTAGCGTTTCATCATTTCATCCCCTTACCGTTTATTGCAACACATTTATTTTTCATGTTTGATATGCCTACGATACATTTTCATTTTATAGCCAACCATTTCTTAACCTGCTCTGAGTGGGTGTGACGTTTATCGTGCACATTAACGTTCGCATGACTCATGAGATAGAAGTTACGTTAATTTATTACATTTATAAGGTTTCCTTTGTTCATATTTCCCTTTTCTGGGTTATGTCGGAGTTATCTCCTTCTTCCGAGATCAGTGCGCTCAAAACAACTGGGAACTTGGAAATAGGAGCTCCGGCTGGGAAAAATCGATTTGAACGGTCATCCAACTCAAATCCAACTCATGAACTAGGGCCTCTTTCTATAGCTCCAACTTTTCCTGACTTGAAGATCACTGACGTCATGATTTGACCTCGTATTTTTCAGGTTCCAAGTTGTTTTGAACGTGGCATAAATCCTATGTCTATCATTTTTGTTGTGCGTAGTAGGACCGCCCGTGCCTTAGTGCGCATAGAAACAGGCTACGTGGCCTGCGCTCCACGCTTTGGAGTCAGAAACTGACCTAGAATATGTGGACAACTACAAATACCTAGGTGTCTGGTTAGACTGTAAACTCTCCTTCCAGACTCACATTAAGCATCTCCAATTCAAAATTAAATCTAGAATCGGCTTCAAATTTCGCAACAAAGCCTCTTACACTCATGCTGTCAAACATACCCCCGTAAAACTGACCATCCTACCGATCCTTGACTTCAGCAATGTCATTTACAAAATAGCCCCAACACTCTACTCAGCAAATGTAGTCTATCACAGTACCATCCGTTTTGTCACCAAAGCCCCATATACTACCCACCACTGCGACCTGTATGCTCTCGTTTGATGGCCCTCATAACATATCCGTCGCCAAACCCACTGGCTCCAGGTCGTCTATAAGCTCCGCCTTGTCTCAGCCACTGGTCACCGTAGCACGCGCTCCAGTCGGTATATTGCACTGGTCATCCCCAAAGCCAACACTTACTTCGGCCGCATTTCCTTCCAGTTCTCTGCTGCCAATGACTTGAACGAATTGCAAAAATCTCTGAAGCTGCAGTCTTATATCTCCCTCGCTAACTTTAAGCATCAGCTGTCAGAGCAGCTTACCGATCACTGTACCTGTACACAGCCCATCTGTAAATAGCCCATCCAATTACCCCATCCCCATATTATTCCTTACACTCTTGTTCTTTTGCACCCCAGTATCTCTACTTGCACATCATCATCTGCACATCTATCACTCCAGTATTAATGTTAAATTGTAATTATTTCGCCTCTATGGCCTATTCATTGCCTACCTCCCTACTCTTCTACATTTGCACACACTGTGCATAGATTTTTATATTTTTATTTTCTATTGTGTTATTGACTGTGTTTTTGTTTTTTGTCGTACTGCTTTTCTTTATTTTGGCCAGGTCGCAGTTGTAAATGACAACTTGTTTTCAACTGGCCTACCTGGTTAAATAAAGGTGAAATAAAATAAATACAAAAACGTTGAGTAGAGAAAATGATTGTTCCATGTATGCATGGTGTTGAAATATCATTAATAATCATTAATTCTGATTAAGACAAATGTAGCAATGTAACAATAGATGTGGAAATTGCCTTTTACATTGTAGAATAACCAGTTTACTGGTTGTAATTGCCAATTGGGTGCTTATAATATGTAGCCCTTCCTGTTTGAGTTCCTCTGTTTGACAGATTCCATTTGGTTTCTCAAGGGGAGGCTGTGTAGTCTTGCCCTCTACCTGTGTCCGTTCAGATAGGACAGGTTAAGCCTGATACAGAGGCTATTTCTTTTGGGCTATTGCCCATGTATATTTGGTGAATCTACTTGTATATTTTGTATGATATGGTATTTGTGACTTGACTGGACTTGCTCTTAGAATGAACGACTTGGGCTTGACTCGATTCTTGACCCGTTCTACTTGGGACTCGACTTGAGACTTAAACCTTGTGACTTGCTTGTGACTCGAATAATAGTGACTTGTTCCCACCTCTGGCCCATAGTAAAGCTCAGCCATTCAATAAAAATATAATTGAGCTCCACATTTCATCATATACTCTTTACCTGATACACAAATGACAGTCTTTATTACAATTATCCAGAATGCAACCAACCATGTCCCTTGACTGATCATTAAATCAAATAGTATTTGTCATATGCGCCAAATACAACAGGTGTAGTAGACCTTACCGTGAAATGCTTATTTACAAGCCCTTAACCAACAATGCAGTTAAAGAAATAGAGTTAAGAAAATATTTACTAAATAAACTACATTTAAAAAAATCTAATCAATCAAGAAGTAACACAAGAAATGTACATAACAATAACGAGGCTATATACAGGGGTTACCGGTACCTAGTCAAAGTCAGGCTGCTTAGCTGAAAAAACAATGGATAAATATGGGCAGAAAACACAATTCATCTCCATCGTTCATTGAAGTTTATGGGTAATTTATAGCAAAACCTTTAATAGAGCCAATCATTTCAGTAACCACTGGTAAAGTTGAAAAATTGAGAAATAACATGACATTGAACAGTGAACCATCATACTGTATGTGGGTATTGAAGATCTAATAATTAAAGAGAAGTATTGCCGTTTTGAATTTGGTCAAGTTTGTGTGGAAGAGGTGGAAAAACAATTGTTATCCATCAATTATGATACACGACGAGGTATAGATAACCGAGATGGGAAACTATTGAGAATGGTAGTGGACTGTATTGCCACCTCTATTTGCCATGTCTTTAACCAAAGCATAAAGGAGTGTGTGTGTGTCCACAGTTGTGGTAGGAATCTAAAGTAATTCAACTACCTAAAAATAGTAAAGAACCATTTGCTGGCTCTAACAGCCGACCAATCAGTTTGCTGCCTGTTCTTAGTAAACTGATGGAGAAAATTGTCTTCGAACAAATACAATGCTATTTTTCAAAGAACAAGTCAACTACTGACTTTCAGCATGCATATAGAGAAGGGCACTCAACTTGTACTGCACTGACTCAGATGACTGATGATTGGCTAAAATAACTGGATAATAAGATGATGGAGCGGTATTGTTAGATTTCAGTGCAGTCTTTGATGTTATTGATCATAATGTTATTGAAGAAAACTCACTTGTTATGGCTTTACATCTCCTGCCATCTCAAGGTTGGAGAGTTACTTATCCAATAAAACACAGAGAGTGTACTTCAACGGAAACTTCTCTAACATCAGATATGTACAGTGCCGTGTCCCTCCGGGCAGTTGCCTTGGGCCGTTACTCTTCTCTATTTGCCTCTTGTCTTACAAGAAGCTAAAATGACTATGTACGCTGATGATTGCACACTTTACACATCAGCACCTACAGCCAGTGAGCTCCGACTCTCAGCAAGGAGTTCCAGTCAGTGTCAGAATGGGTCATTCACAATACATTGGTTTTAAATTCATCTCAAATTAAAAGCATTGTATTTGGTTCAAAGCATTATGTTAGACCTAAACCTCAACTGGAGTTGTTTATAAAGGGTGTGACATTGAACAAGTTGAAGAAGTTGAACTCATAGGATTGACATTGGTTGGTCAGTTATCATGGTCAAGTCATATTGACAAAGTAGTGGAAAGGTGTGTCTGTTATAAAAAATATGTTTTGTGTTTTTGACACAAAGAACAACTGTACTAGTTGTTCAATCTCTGATTTAGTCCCATCTTGATTACCGTCCAGTAATATGGTCAGGCGGAGCAAAGAAAGACCTTGCAAAGATGCAACTGGCTCAAAACAAAGCAGCACGCCTTTCCCTTAACGGCACAAACAGAACTAACATCAACAACATGCATGATAGTCTTTCATGGTTGAGGAGAAATTGACTACTTCTCTTCTAGTCTTTTTAAGAAACATTTGAAAACACTTTCAAATAGACATACCCCACCAGACATGCCACTATGGGTTTCTTCACTGTACCCAAACCAAAAGCAGAGGTTACTCAGAGGTTACACTAGAGGTTACTCAGTTATGTATAGAGCCATGTCATCATGGAATGCTCTGCCACCAGAGGTTACTCAGTTATGTATAGAGCCATGTCATCATGGAATGCCCTGTCACCAGAGGTTACTCAGTTATGTATAGAGCCATGTCATCATGGAATGCTCTGCCACCAGAGGTTACTCAGTTATGTATAGAGCCATGTCATCATGGAATGCCCTGCCACCAGAGGTTACTCAGTTATGTATGGAGCCATGTCATCATGGAATGCTCTGCCACCAGAGGTTACTCAGTTATGTATAGAGCATGTCATCATGGAATGCTCTGCCACCAGAGATTACTCAGTTATGTATAGAGCCATGTCATCATGGAATGCTCTGCCACCAGAGGTTACTCAGTTATGTATAGAGCCATGTCATCATGGAATGCCCTGCCACCAGAGGTTACTCAGTTATGTATAGAGCTTACTCAGTTATGTATAGAGCCATGTCATCATGGAATGCTCTGCCACCAGAGGTTACTCAGTTATGTATAGAGCCATGTCATCATGGAATGCTCTGCCACCAGAGATTACTCAGTTATGTATAGAGCCATGTCATCATGGAATGCTCTGCCACGAGAGGTTACTCAGTTATGTATAGAGCCATGTCATCATGGAATGCCCTGCCACCAGAGGTTACTCAGTTATGTATAGAGCTTACTCAGTTATGTATAGAGCCATGTCATCATGGAATGCTCTGCCACCAGAGGTTACTCAGTTATGTATAGAGCCATGTCATCATGGAATGCTCTGCCACCAGAGGTTACTCAGAGGTTACACCAGAGGTTACTCAGAGGTTACACCAGAGGTTACACCAGAGGTTACACCAGAGGTTACTCAGAGGTTACACCAGAGGTTACTCAGAGGTTACACCAGAGGTTACTCAGGCAAAAGGCAAGTTTAGTTCAGAAAACATCTTGTATCACAGCGCCTCTCCTATTTCTAAAGATCTAATTTAACTGTACTGTATACAAGTGTGGAAATAGCATTTTTGTCTCTTGGTGTCTTTCAAATATATAACTCTTAATTTAATGTAATATCTTATGTTGTTCTTGTCAATAACTGTTCTGTACTTTGTCATTCATTTGTATATTTACAATGCATTCGGGAAGTATTCAGACCCCTTCCATTTTTCCACATTTTGTTACATTACAGCCTTGTTCTAAAATGGATTAAATAAATGTTTTCCCTCATCAGTCTACACACAATACCCATAATGACAAAGCAAAAACAGAAATACTTTATTTACATATAGTTGAAGTCTGAAGTTTACATAGACCTTAGCCAAATACATTAAAACTCAGTTTTTCACAATTCCTGACTTTTAATCAGAGTAAAAATTCCCTGTCTTAGGTCAGTTAGGATCACCACTTTATTTTAAGAATGTGAAATGTCAGAATAATAGTAGAGAGAATGATTTATTTCAGCTTTTATTTCTTTCATCACATGCCCAGTGGGTCAGAAGTTTACATACACTCAATTAGTATTTGGTAGCATTGCCTTTAAATTGTTTAACTTGGGTCAAACGTTTTGGGTAGCCTTCCACAAGCTTCCCACAATAAGTTGGGTGAATTTTGACCCATTCCTCCTGACAGAGCTGGTGTAACTGAGTTAGGTTTGTAGTCTTCCTTGCTCGCACATGCTTTTTCAGTTCTACCCACACATTTTTTATTGGACTGAGGTCAAGGCTTTGTGATGGCCACTCCAATACCTTGACTTTGTTGTCCTTAAGCCATTTTGCCGCAACTTTGGAAGAATGCTTGGGGTCATTGTCCATTTGGAAGACCCATTTGCGACCAAGCTTTAACTTCTTGAGATGTTGCCTCAATATATTCGCATCATTTTCTGCCCTCATGATGCCATCTATTTTGTGAAATGCACCAGTCCCTCCTGCAGCAAAGCACCCCCACAACATCATGCTGCCAGCCCCGTGCTTCACGGTTGGGATGGTGTTATTCGGCTTGCAAGCCTCCCCCTTTTTCCTCCAAATATAACGATGGTCATTATGGCCAAACAGTTCTATTTTTGTTTCATCAGACCAGAGGACATTTCTCCAAAAAGTCTGATCTTTGTCCCCATGTCACGTTCCTGACCTATTTATGTTAGTTTTGTGTGTTAGTTGGTCAGGACGTGAGGTTGGGTGGGCATTCTATGTTTTCTGTTTCTATGTTGGTTTATGGGTTGCCTGGTATGGCTCTTAATTAGAGGCAGGTGTTTGGCGTTCCTCTAATTAAGAGTCATATTTAGGTAGGCGGTTCACAGTGTTTGTTTGTGGGTGGTTGTCTCCTGTGATGTCTTCGTTATGTTAGATGTATTTCACTTTTGGAGCTGTTTGGCTGTTCGTATGTTTCGATGTCCGTTCCTGTTCGTGAGTTTACGTTTGTCCATGTAAGTTTATGTTCAGGTTGCGTGTACGTCGTTTTCTTATTTTGTAGTTTGTTAAAGTGTTTGTTTTCGTGTCATCAGTTTTCGTATTAATAAAAAAGATGGCATATTTCCCTGACTCCGCATATTGGTCTGAAGATCCTTCTCTCCTCACCTCTTCCGAGGATGAGGAAAGCGACAGCTCTAACAGAACCACCCACCAACCCAGAGCCAAGCAGCGGAGTCAAAGGAGAAAGGGACAGGAAAAGAAGGAGCAATGGACATGGGACGATGTTTTGGACGGAAAGGGTGTCTACACATGGGAGGAGATCCTAGCTGGTAGAGATCGCCTCCCATGGGAACAGCTGGAGGCACTGAGGAGAGCGGAGGCTACCGGAGAGAGGAACCGGAGCTATGAGGGAACGCGTCTGGCACGGAAGCCGAAAAAGCCCGTGAGTAACTCCCAAAAATTTCTTGGGGGGGGGCTAAAGGGTAGTGGGCCAAGGGCAGGTAGGAGACCTGCGCCCACTTCCCAGACTCACCGTGGAGAGCGGGAGTACGGGCAGGCGCCGTGTTACGCAGTAGAGCGCACGGTGTCTCCTGTACGAGTGCATAGCCCGGTGCGGGTTATTCCACCTCCCCGCACTGGGAGGGCTAGATTGGGTATTGAGCCAGGTGTCATGAGGCCGGCTCAACGCATCTGGTTACCAGTGCGTCTCCTCGGGCCGGCATACATGGCACCGGCCTTACGCATGGTTTCTCCGGTTCGCCTACATAGGCCGGTGCGGGTTATTCCACCTCCCCGCACTGGTCGGGCAACCGGGAGCATTCAACCAGGTAAGGTTGGGCAGGCTCAATGCTCAAGAGAGCCAGTACGCCTCCACGGTCCGGTATTTCCGGCACCACCTCCCCGCCCCAGCCTAGTACCTACAGTGTATACACTACGCACTAGGCTACCAGTGCGTATCCTGAGCCCTGTTCCTCCTCCACGCACTCTCCCTGTAGTGCGTGTATCTAGCCCGGTGCCTCCAGTTCCGGTCCCACGCACTAAGCTACCAGTGCGTCTCCAGAGCCCTGAACCCACTGTATCTTCTCCCCCTACTAATCCTGATGTGCTTGTCCTCAGCCCGGTGTCACCAGTGCCGGTACCACGCATCAGGGATAGAGTAGGCTTTGAGAATACAGTGTGCCCTGTCCCTGCTCCCCGCACTAGTAGGAAGGTGCTTATCATTAGCACGGTGCCTCCAGTTCCGGCACCACGCACCAGGTCTACAGTGTGCCATATCCGGCCAGAGCCATCCGTCTCCCCAGCGCCATCTGAGCCATCCGTCTCCCCAGCGCCATCTGAGCCATCCGTCTCCCCAGCGCCATCTGAGCCATCTGTCTCCTCAGCGCCATCTGAGCCATCCGTCTCCCCAGCGCCATCTGAGCCATCCGTCTGCCAGGAGCCTGCAAAGCCGCCCGTCTGCCATGAGCCTGCAAAGCCGCCCGTCTGCCATGAGCCTACAGAGCCGTCAGCCAGACAGGAGCCGCTAGAGCCATCAGCCAGACAGGAGCCGCTAGAGCCGCCAGCCAGACAGGATCTGCCAGAGCCGCCAACCAGACAGGATCTGCCAGAGCCGCCAACCAGACAGGATCTGCCAGAGCCGCTAACCAGACAGGATCTGCCAGAGCCGCCAACCAGACAGGATCTGCCAGAGCCGCCAACCAGACAGGATCTGCCAGAGCCGCCAAAGAGCCATGAGCAGCCAGAGCCGTCAGTGAGCCATGAGCAGCCAGAGCCGTCAGAGCGCCATGAGCGTCGAGAGCCGTCAGCCTGCCATGAGCGTCGAGAGCCGTCAGCCTGCCATGAGCGTCGAGAGCCGTCAGCCTGCCATGAGCGTCGAGAGCTGTCAGCCTGCCATGAGCGTCGAGAGCCGTCAGCCAGCCATGAGCATCGAGAGTCGTCAGTCAGCCATGAGCTGCCCTTCAGCCGGAAAAGGCTGGATACCCAGAACTGCCCATCAGTCCAGAGCTGTCTCTCTGTCCGGAGCTGCCTTTCAGTCCGGAGTTGCCCCTCTATCCTAATCTCCCTCTCTATCTTCATCTATCTCTATAGTCTTATCTATCCCTCTATCTTGATTTATCTCTCTGTCCTGGTGTTATCCTTATTTAATATATTATTAAGAGAATTGTGTGGGGGAAGAAAGAGGGTGGACATTCTTTGTGGGAGGAAGTTAGGATGGATTATGGTGGGGTGGGAACCGCGCCCGGAGCCTGAGCCACCACCGTGGTTAGATGCCCACCCAGACCCTCCCCTAGACTTTGTGCTGGTGCGTCCGGAGTTCGCACCTTGTGGGGGGGGTACTGTCACGTTCCTGACCTATTTATGTTAGTTTTGTGTGTTAGTTGGTCAGGACGTGAGGTTGGGTGGGCATTCTATGTTTTCTGTTTCTATGTTGGTTTATGGGTTGCCTGGTATGGCTCTTAATTAGAGGCAGGTGTTTGGCGTTCCTCTAATTAAGAGTCATATTTAGGTAGGCGGTTCACAGTGTTTGTTTGTGGGTGGTTGTCTCCTGTGTCTGTGTCAATGTTTGCACCATACGGGACTGTTTACGGTTTGTTCATTTCATGTAGTCTGTTCCTGTTCATTTCGTTCTTCACGTTGTATGTAAGTTCGTCGTTCAGGTCTGTCTACTTTCGTTTTGTTATTTTGTATCATTTTCAAGTATAGTCCGTTTCGTCTTGTTAAATAAATTCATCATGTCATTTCAACGCGCTGCACCTTGGTTCAATCCCTGCTCCTCCTCTTCTGATGAAGAGGAGGAGGTTTATCGTAACACCCCATGTGCAGTTGCAAACCGTAGTCTGTTTTTTTTATGGTGGTTTTGGAGCAGCGGCTTCTTCCTTGCTGAGCGGCCTTTCAGGTTATGTCAATATAGGACTCGTTTTACTGTGGATATAGATACTTTTGTACCTGTTTCCTCCAGCATCTTCATAAGCTCCTTTGCTGTTGTTCTGGGATTGATTTGTACTTTTCGCACAAAAGTACGTTCTTCTCTAGGAGACAGAACGCGTCTCCTTCCTGAGCGGTATGATGGCTGCGTGGTCCCATGGTGTTTATACTTGCGTACTATTGTTTGTACAGATGAACGTGGTACCTTCAGGCGTTTGGAAATTGCTCCCAAGGATGAACCAGACTTGTGGAGGTCTACAATTCTTTTTCTGAGGTCTTGGCTGATTTCTTTTGATTTTCCCATGATGTCAAGCAAAGAGGCACTGAGGTTGAAGGTAGGCCTTGAAATACATCCACATGTTCACTTCCAATTGACTCAAATGATGTCAATTAGACTATTAGTAGATTCTAAAGCCATGACATCATTTTCTGGAATTTTCCAAGCTGTTTAAAGGCACAGTCAACTTAGTGTATGTAAACTTCTGACACACTGGAATTGTGATAGTGAATTATAAGTGAAATAATATGTCTGTAAACAATGTCCTAACCGACTTGCCGATGTCCTAACCGACTTGCCAAAACTATAGTTTGTTAACAAGAAATTTGTGGAGTGGTTGAAAAACAAGTTTTAATGACTCCAACCTAAGTGTATGTAAACTTTCGACATCAACTGTAAGTATTCAGACCCTTTGCTATGAGCCTCGAAATTGAGCTCATGTGCATCCTGTTTCCATTGATCATCCTTGAGATGTTTCTATAACTTGATTGGAGTCCAGCTGTGGTAAATTCAATTGATAGCACATGATTTTGAAAGGCATACACCTGTCTATATAAAGTCCCATAATTGATAGTGCATGTCAGAGCAAAACCAAGCCATGAGGTCAAAGAAATTGTCTGTAGAGCTCCGACACAGGATTGTGTTGAGGCAAAGATCTGGGGAAGGATACCAAAACATTTCCGCAGCATCGAAGATTCCCAAGAACACAGTGACCTCCATCATTCTTAAATGGAAGAAGTTTGGAAACACCAAGACTCTTCCTAGAGCTGGCCTCCCTGCCAAACTGAGCAATGAGGGCAGTAGGGCCTTGGTCAGGACCAAGAATCCGATATTCACTCTGACAGAGCTCCAATGTTCCTCTGTGGAGATGGGAGAACCTTCCGGAAGGACAACCATCTCTGCGGCTCTCCACCAATCAGGCCTTTATGGCAGTGGCCAGACGGAAGTCACTCATCAATAAAAGGCACATGACAGCCCACTTGGCGTTTTCCAAAAAGGCACCTATAGGACTCTCAGACCTTGAGAAACAAGATTCTCTGGTCTGAAGAAACCAAGATTGAACTCTTTGGTCTGAATACCAAGTGTCACATCTGGAGGAGACCTGGCATCATCCTTACGGTGAAGCATGGTGGTGGCAGCATCATGCTGTGGGGTTGTTTTTCAGCGGCAGGAACTGGAAGACTAATCAGGATCGAGGGAAAGATGAACGGAGCAAAGTATCTTTGATGAAAACCTGCTCCAGAGTGCTCAGAACCTCAGACTGGGGTGAAGGTTCACCTTCCAACAGTACAACGACCCTAAGCACATAGCCAAGACAATGTCGGAGTGGCTTCGGGGCAAGTCTCTGAATGTCCTTGAGTTGCCCAGCCAGAGCTCGGACCTGAACCCGATCAAACATCTCTGGAGACCTTAAAAAAGGTGTGCAGCAACGCTCCCCATCCAACCTGACAGAGCTTGAGGGGATCTGCAGAGAAGAATGGGAGAAACTCCCCAAATACAGGTGTGCCAAGCTTGCAGCGTCATACCCAAGAAGAATTCTGGCTGTATTCTCTGCCAAAGGTGCATCAACAAAGTACTGAGTAAAAGGTCTGAATACTTATGTAAATGTGATATTTTGCTTTTTGCTTTGTCATTATGGGGTAATGTGTGTAGATTGATTAGGATTTTTTAAATTTTTAAATCAATTTAAGAATAAGGCTGTAACGTAACAAAATGTGTTAAAAGTCAAGGGGTCTGATTACTTTCTGAATGCACTGTATGTGGAAGAGTAGCTGCTGCATATACAGTAGCTAATGGGGAACCTACTAACTTAAGCTAAACTTCAGATGATCACAGAGAGACTGTGGTAGAGAGAGAAAATGAACAGATGACCCCAGAGTTAACGAACAGCAATTAGAGAAGAGAAGTAGCTCTGCAGTCTTTTATGCCCTTCCACATGTCACCTTCCTCAAATTTTACCTGGAGTGGAAGAGAGAAAGTTGTACAATGTGTCATCATAAGACTTCTTTAATGAAGTATCATACTATCTCTACACACAAGGAAAGAGCAAGGAGGACCCATCATATCGTTTGATACGCTAATAATGTCTCACCCTGGCCGAGAGGGGCTGTAACTAAACTCAGTTCAGTACCATAGATCCAACTACACCACCCTACGATTACACCAAGAGCATAGGGAGTAACAGTTTACCCATAGATAACACAGGTTCTTTGAGAATGGGCTTGAGTGGAAATTCATGAAAGGAAAATCAGAGGCAGGTATTTCTCTCCCAATTGTGGCTTCCATCAACTAAGTAATACTTCTCTTAGTAAAACCAAGGCTTTAAAAAAAATCCAAAAAGCTCTGCTACAGCCTCCAAACAAATATAGTTGACCTCTCACCTGTACTTTCCCCTGGACAGCCACACCTCAACCAATGGTAACAAGGGGTATAAAGGGGCAGAGAAAAACAGGGAGACCATCACATTACTCAATGAATCAAGCAATAAACAAGCGCTCAATTAAGAGCAAATGGTTAGAAGCATGCACAATAATTAAGATTATTTGTCAGACCTGTGACAATAAGATCAGCACTAGATTGAGTACAGTTACATGCACACAATAATATGATTATCGTGGACAGTCAGATTAATATAATAGTTTGATTAAAACATTTACATGCTTTGCAAGAACAACGATTTTCCTAATAATTCTGTTTACATGGACACATCTGAAATCAGGCTACCTGTTGGGACTTTGATAAATGCAGAAAACCTCAATCAAAATGAACTTCCTACCACTGCAACATGTTCTTTTTGGGAAGCCTATTTGATCCTGAGTTCGAACATAAATAACGTTTGTATGTGAAAACTACTTCTAAGATGCGTACTTTCAGTTGTTCCCGAACTCACTTCACTCGCGCTAAAGAGGGACGCTTTCTCGGCTGGTGCTGGCCCATGCAGATCGAATACACCGCTGAAATACACAGCATGTTTACATGTCCTAATGATTCGAAAGATTTCTCAGAAAACCGGGTGTTTTAATCATCGTATGCTTACTTTGATTATGACCCTACACCTATTAAGATAAGCAGACTAAGGTGTTTACATGACCAATGCAATACTCGGCCAACTGCCATAATCAGTTTATTATTAGTGTGCGTGTAAACCTACTCAATGGTTCTAAGAATACCAGGTTTTCTTCTGGATGGTGTCAATCAAGGTAACTTTTGTTTTGAGCTTTTATATGGGCAATTGTGACTCTTAAATTCTCCTTTTGCTTGATCACATTTTGGCCAAAACAGTTAAAAGCATAACTGGCATCACCCACCAGAAGTTACAATGACACCTTTATGGAGATAAAGAGGATTGTGTTCCTAAAGCAATAGCATGCAATCCTACTGCATTCTGCTCACCTATGAAGTTACTGGGTCAAAACATATAAACAACACCCAACATTCATGTTTAGCTCATTTGACTCTTTTAATGCAGTATTGTTTTTAACAACAATGTCTTTTGACCCTGTACTAAGAATAGCCCATGTCCTTGTTTTCCTCACTGGGCAGCATCTTGTGTAACATGGCGTTGTGCAACCATTATGGGCACTGTGGGACAAATACTCAGAGAGCAATCATCTGCAAAGACTGATGGGAATTATGCAAATGTACTGTGACTGAAGGGGACACTAAGCATCCGTGGTCGCCACATGAGCGTGAGACGGACTTAGCCTCTGATGTCACTTAGACGTTGTCTTGTCAACTCATGGCCAAAAAGTGTTACTTAAGTAAGCGCCATAGGAGACATATGAACTTGCTACTAAGCCTCAAGGGCTGATACGTGGTCAGTGTTATGATTGGCCCCCTTATGGTCAAGGTTAGGGTTGAGGCAGGGTAAACTAATCCTATATCTGTGGAAAGACAAGTGGTGTCCTATTGGACTGCAGCTGGTAAGAAAACAATCCCAGCTCTGATGCAGTTGTCAGCCATCCTCAAGTCCTCTTATTACAGATTCAACTCAGCATTCACTGTTTGTTCTTATGGAAGCAAACAGAGATGGCAAACATGGTTAAGTTACAAGAGTGAGAACCTGGAAAGAACCAAAATAATGGGAAGAGGCGACACGTGCAAATCCTAAACAGAATTAGTGAAATGCATTAAGATTAAAACTGTGATGTCATCACACAAAGACTCCATGGTTCTTGGCTCAAAGTTCTGAGATGGATCCTTGCTATCCGGGATCATTGGGACATCCAACTCTGATGTAAACCCATCGACGTTGAAATTTAAAATGGTTAAGTAAGGGTTAGGTAAGGGTTATGGAGTAGATTAGGTTTAGAGTCGGGGTTAAGGTTAGGGATGTCCCAATGATCTTGGATAACACTAATGGTACTAAGACGTGGTGGCAGGCAGCTTCCATTGTGGGTAGGATAGAAAAAGGCCACACGGCATCGACCGCTCTCACCAAGACATGATGGAGGAGCACAGGAACAGATGGAGGAGAAAGATCTTTATTTTTCCACAAACACTTCATATACATTCTCATATACACCTCTGAGACTGAGAACTGTGAAAAACATCAAGTGAAATGAAATTGTATTCATCACATGCTTCGTAAAACAACAGGTGTAGACTAACAGTGAAATACTTACTTACAGGCCTTTACCAACAATAGAGCAAGAGAGAAAATAGAGAATTAATAAAAAAGTAAAACACGTAATAATAAAAGTAATAACAAATACACAATGAGTAAAGATAACTTGGCTATATACACGGGGTACCAGTACCGAGTCGATGTGCAGGGGTACGAGGTAATTGAGGTAGATATGTACATATAACTAGGAATAAAGTGACAGAAAAAATACTTAGAAATCAACTACAATCACTTCCAGTGAATGCTTAAGTCGTATTATCAAGCCTTTCATAACAAAATTACCATATTATGAAATAAATCAATAAACAAGTTATGTAATACAGGAATTAAAGCAATCTCATTTGAATGGTGTTGATATGCTTTGACACGGACATCACTAGTCAAACGAGTCTCTGCGAATGCGTACCCAGATCAGACACTCAGTGTCCCAGGACTAAATCAGATTATTAGTAGTCCACTGCCCACCGCTGTGAGGCAGAAAACAGGCCTGACTGAAGCCACTCTGGGCTGGCTGAACAGGAGTCACAGAACAATGATGAAAAGAGGAAGACCAGCAATAGATAAATGTCTATTTTGGGGGAAAATCTTTTAAAAAACAAACTAGTAACCCGTCCATGCTCCACATTTTGAGCCGTAGATTCACATGTGAAGGATATGTGCAGCCACACATACAGTACCAGTCGAAAGTTTGGACACACTTAATTATTCCAGGATTTATTTAAAAAAAACTATTT
Organism: Salvelinus fontinalis; assembly: GCF_029448725.1. Lineage (NCBI taxonomy): Eukaryota > Metazoa > Chordata > Actinopteri > Salmoniformes > Salmonidae > Salvelinus > Salvelinus fontinalis. The sequence goes on along the minus strand of NC_074671.1, from coordinate 17,794,548 downwards.
TCTACATTGTAGAAGACATAAAAACTATGAAATAACACATATGGAATCATGTTATAACCAAAAAAGTGTTAAACAAATCAAAATATATTTTATATTTGAGATTCTTCAAAGTAGCCACCGTTTGCTTGATGACAGCTTTGCACACTCTTGCCATTCTCTCAACCAGCTTCATGAGGAATGCTTTTCCAACAGTCTTGAAGGAGTTCCCACATATGCTGAGCACTTGTTGGCTGCTTTTCCTTCACACTGCAGTCCAACTCATTCCAAACCATCTCAATTGGGTTGAGGTTGGGTGATTGCGGAGGTCATCTGATGCAGCACTCCATCACTCTTCTTCTTGGTCAAATAGCCCTTACACAGCCTGGAGGTGTGATGGGTCATTGTCCTGTTGATTTTTTTTTCTTTCGCAAACCAGATGGGATGGTGTATCGCTGTATATAACATGTAATAGAAGACAGTGATGCTCTTCTTTGTAGTAAAAGAGGAATGATCTCAACCTGTCACACATAGCAGGAGTGAGATGGGGATAACTCCATTGTTAGCACACCCACTCCACCTGCATTTCACCCTATTCATATCATCAAGCTACACTTTATTCACATCCTTATTATCATTATTAGAATCACTGGAGATCTCCACCAATCCCCTGGGAAAATCAAAGAAACACGTCTCTGTTTCCATTGATCATCCTTGAAATGTTTCTACAACTTGATTGGAGTCCACTTGTGGTAAATTCAATTGATTGGACATGATCTGGAAAGGCACATACCTGTCTATACAAAGGTCCCACAGTTGACAGTGCGTGTCAGAGCAAAAACCAAGCCATGAAGGAATTGTGCGTAGAGCTCCGAGACAGGATTATGTTGAGGCACAGATCTGGGGAAGGGTACCAAAAAAATATCTGCAGCATTTAAGGTCCCCAAGAACACAGTGGCTTCCTTCATTCTTAAATGGAAGAAGTTTGGAACCACCAAAACTCTATCTAGGGCTAGCCGCCTGGCCAAACTGAGAAATCGGGGGAGAAGGGCCTTGGTCAGGGAGGTGACCAAGAAACCGATGGTCACTCTGACAGAGCTCCAGAGTTCCTCTGTGGAGAGGGGAGAACCATCCAGATGGACAACCATCTCTGCAGCACTCCACCAATCAGGCCTTTATGATAGAGTGGCCAGACGGAAGCCACTCCTCAGTAAAAGGCACATGACAGCCTGCTTGGAGTTTGCCAAAAGGCACCTAAAGGACTCTCAGTGTAACAGTCCTGACCTATTTATGTTAGTTTTTATGTGTTTTTGGTCAGGGCATGTGTTTTGGGTGGGCAGTCTATGTTATCTGTTTCTATGTTGGTTTCGGTTTGCCTGGTATGGCTCTTGATTAGAGGCAGGTGGTTTGCATTTTCCTCTAATCAAGAGTCATATTTAGGTAGGGCATTATCACTGTGTGTTTGTGGGTGATTGTCTCCTGTGTCTGTGTTATGTCTTACACCATACGGGATTGTTTCGGTTGTTCGTTTCGTTTTCGGTTTATGTAGCCTGTTCCTGTGTCAGCGTGCTTCGTGTATATGTAAGTTCGGTTGTTCAGGTCTGTCTACATCGTTTTGTTATTTTGTTAGTTATATCCAGTATAGTTCGTTTTCGTCTTTGTCTATTTTGTTTATTTAATAAATCATTATGTGTTCAAACTTCGCTGCGCCTTGGTTCCCTCAATACTCCTCCTTTTCCGAAAATGGAGAGGAGGAGGAACGCCTTAACAGAATCACCCACCAACCCAGAGCCAAGCAGCGGAGTCAAAGGAGAAAGGGACAGGAAAAGAAGGAGCAATGGACATGGGACGATGTTTTGGACGGAAAGGGTTGCTACACTTGGGAGGAGATCCTGGCTGGGAGGGATCGCCTCCCATGGGAACAGCTGGAGGCACTGAGGAGAGCGGAGGCTACCGGAGAGAGGAACCGGAGCTATGAGGGAACGCGTCTGGCACGGAAGCCGAAAAAGCCCGTGAGTAACTCCCAAAAATTTCTTGGGGGGGGGCTAAAGGGTAGTGGGCCAAGGGCAGGTAGGAGACCTGCGCCCACTTCCCAGGCTTACCGTGGAGAGCGGGAGTACGGGCAGGCGCCGTGTTACGCAGTAGAGCGCACGGTGTCTCCTGTACGAGTGCATAGCCCGGTGCGGGTTATTCCACCTCCCCGCACTGGGAGGGCTAGATTGGGTATTGAGCCAGGTGTCATGAGGCCGGCTCAACGCGTCTGGTCTCCAGTGCGTCTCCTCGGGCCGGCATACATGGCACCTGCCTTACGCATGGTTTCCCCGGTTCGCCTACATAGCCCGGTGCGGGTTATTCCACCTCCCCGCACTGGTCGGGCAACCGGGAGCATTCAACCAGGTAAGGTCGGGCAGGCTCAATGCTCAAGAGAGCCAGTACGCCTCCACGGTCCGGTATTTCCGGCACCACCTCCCCGCCCCAGCCTAGTACCTACAGTGTCTACACTACGCACTAGGCTACCAGTGCGTATCCTGAGCCCTGTTCCTCCTCCACGCACTCTCCCTGTAGTGCGTGTATCTAGCCCGGTGCCTCCAGTTCCGGCCCCACGCACTAAGCTACCAGTGCGTCTCCAGAGCCCTGTACACACTGTATATTCTCCCCCTACTAATCCTGATGTGCTTGTCCTCAGCCCGGCGTCACCAGTGCCGGTACCACGCATCAGGGATAGAGTAGGCTTTGAGAATACAGTGTGCCCTGTCCCTGCTCCCCGCACTAGTAGGAAGGTGCTTGTCATTAGCACGGTGCCTCCAGTTCCGGCACCACGCACCAGGTCTACAGTGCGCCATATCCGGCCAGAGCCATCCGTCTCCCCAGCGCCATCTGAGCCATCCGTCTCCCCAGCGCCATCTGAGCCATCCGTCTCTCCAGCGCCATCTGAGCCATCCGTCGCCCCAGCGCCATCTGAGCCATCCGTCTCCCCAGCGCCATCTGAGCCATCCGTCTCCCCAGCGCCATCTGAGCCATCCGTCTGCCAGGAGCCTGCAAAGCCGCCCGTCTGCCATGAGCCTGCAAAGCCGCCCGTCTGCCATGTGCCTACAGAGCCGTCAGCCAGACAGGAGCCGCTAGAGCCATCAGCCAGACAGGAGCCGCTAGAGCCGTCAGCCAGACAGGATCTGCCAGAGCCGCCAACCAGACAGGATCTGCCAGAGCCGCCAACCAGACAGGATCTGCCAGAGCCGCCAACCAGACAGGATCTGCCAGAGCCGCCAACCAGACAGGATCTGCCAGAGCCGCCAACCAGACAGGATCTGCCAGAGCCGCCAACCAGACAGGATCTGCCAGAGCCGCCAACCAGACAGGATCTGCCAGAGCCGCCAGCGAGCCATGAGCAGCCAGAGCCGTCAGAGAGCCATGAGCAGCCAGAGCCGTCAGAGAGCCATGAGCAGCCAGAGCCGTCAGTGAGCCATGAGCAGCCAGAGCCGTCAGAGAGCCATGAGCGTCGAGAGCCGTCAGAGCGCCATGAGCGTCGAGAGCCGTCAGCCTGCCATGAGCGTCGAGAGCCGTCAGCCTGCCATGAGCGTCGAGAGCCGTCAGCCTGCCATGAGCGTCGAGAGCCGTCAGCCTGCCATGAGCGTCGAGAGCCGTCAGCCTGCCATGAGCGTCGAGAGCCGTCAGCCTGCCATGAGCGTCAAGAGCCGTCAGCCTGCCATGAGCGTAGAGAGCCGTCAGTCTGCCATGAGCGTCGAGAGCCGTCAGCCAGCATGGACCTGCCAGAGCCGTCCAAACAGGACCTGCCAGAGTCCTTCAGCCGGGATCTGCCCCTTGTCCCGGTGTTGCCCCTTGTCCCGGTGCTGCCCCTTGTCCCGGTGCTGCCCCTTGTCCCGGTGCTGCCCCTTGTCCCGGTGCTGCCCCTTGTCCCGGTGCTGCCCCTTGTCCCGGTGCTGCCCCTTGTCCCGGTGCTGCCCCTTGTCCCGGTGCTGCCCCTTGTCCCGGTGCTGCCCCTTATTCCAGTGATGGTCCTTATCCTGGTGCTGCCCCTTGTTCTGGTGCTGCCCCTTATTCCAGTGATGGTCCTTATCCTGGTGCTGCCCCTTGTTCTGGTGCTGCCCCTTGTCCCGGTGCTACCCCTTGTCCCGGTGCTGCCCCTTGTCCTGGTGCTAGCTGTTTATTTAGGGGAGGGTAGTGTTAGGGTGGGCATTAGAAGGGGTAGAAAGAAGAGGGGAGTGACTATGGTGGTACGGGGACAGCGTCCTGAACCGGAGCCACCACCGTGGTCAACTGCCCACCCGGACCCTCCCCTGGACTTTGTGCTGGTGCGCCCGGCGTTCGCACCTTGGGGGGGGGGGTACTGTAACAGTCCTGACCTATTTATGTTAGTTTTTATGTGTTTTTGGTCAGGGCATGTGTTTTGGGTGGGCAGTCTATGTTATCTGTTTCTATGTTGGTTTCGGTTTGCCTGGTATGGCTCTTGATTAGAGGCAGGTGGTTTGCATTTTCCTCTAATCAAGAGTCATATTTAGGTAGGGCATTATCACTGTGTGTTTGTGGGTGATTGTCTCCTGTGTCTGTGTTATGTCTTACACCATACGGGATTGTTTCGGTTGTTCGTTTCGTTTTCGGTTTATGTAGTCTGTTCCTGTGTCAGCGTGCTTCGTGTATATGTAAGTTCGGTTGTTCAGGTCTGTCTACATCGTTTTGTTATTTTGTTAGTTATATCCAGTATAGTTCGTTTTCGTCTTTGTCTATTTTGTTTATTTAATAAATCATTATGTGTTCAAACTTCGCTGCGCCTTGGTTCCCTCAATACTCCTCCTTTTCCGAAAATGGAGAGGAGGAGGAACGCCTTAACACTCAGACCATGAGAAACAAGATTCTCTAGTCTGATGAAACCAAGATTGAACTCTTTGGCCTGGATGCCAAGCATCACATCTGGAGGAAAAATGGCACCATCCCTATGTGGTGGCAGCATCATGCTATGGGGATGTTTTTCAGCGTTAGGGACTGGGAGACTAGTCAGGATAGAGGGAACGATGAATGGAGCAAAGTACAGAGAGATCCTTGATGAAAACCTGTTCTCAGGACCTCAGACTGGGGCAAAGGTTCACCTACCGATAGGACAACAATCCTAAGCACACAGCCAAGACAATGCAGGAGTGGCTTCGAGATAAGTCTCTGAATGTCCTTGAGCGGCCTAGGTAGAGCCCAGACTGAAACCCGATCGAACATCTCTGGAGAGACCTGAAAATAGCTGTGCAGCGACGCTCCCCATCCAACCTGACAGAGCTTGAGAGGATCTACAGAGAAGAACGGGAGAAACTCCCCAAATACAGGTGTGCCAAACAAATACAGGTGTGCCCAAGAATACTCGAGGCTGTAATCGTTGCTAAAGGTGCTTCAACAAAGTACTGAGTAAAGGGTCTGAATACTTATGTAAATGTGATATTTAATTTATTGTTTATTTTTTAAATTTGCAATAAATTCTAAAAACCTGTTTTTGCTTTGTCATCATGGGGTATGGTGTGTAACCAATTTAATCCACTTTAGAATATGGCTGTAACGTAACAAACTGTGAAATAAGTCAAGGGGTTTGAATACTTTCTGAATGCACTGTATAACAGATACTGACAGACAACAGGGAGTTGATATCTAATTAATTCAGCTGATCAGTTGGCCTACCTGTGCATAATTAATCTACCTGTCCTCAAGAACACATGCGTAGTATTGTATCTGTCACTCATTTATTTTAAGCATTTGCCAAGTGTACATGTAATTAACCAAATAAAGCAGGGAATTGATGTGTAAAAAGTAAAAAATACTGGAGAGGCTAAAATGACAGAGAGAGTGACAACTAACAAACAAACAAACAAAAACACACAGGACAATGAGTTAAATGTGTTCCTGCATATGCCAGCCTGGCTGTGCCAAAGTTAGGGCTGTTAATATTAGTCATTAAATAAACCAAGATCCATTCATTGGCAGTAATACCAACTTGGAGGTAAATGTCTCACCACTAACATTTGGCCTATTTGTCTTCCCACTCCTCTGTAAAATAGATGTCAGAGTCTACCACCAGTGTCACCCACCTCTAGTACCTCGTTAAAGCGGAGGAATACGTTCGGATACACTCTGAATTCAATTACTGTCCGTTTTAAACCAGGCCGTATCACTGCTCTCTATATTTCCTGGACACATGAGCTTTGCCCATTAATATCAGGCATTGCCTCTGGGGACCCTTGGGCCTAGCCACCTCATATAAAAGCAGTGGGAGGAGGATCCGTTAACAGTCATAAGGCCACTGTCACCACCTTTATTGAGATGAGTTCCTCTAAGTCGACCACAACACTGACTGCATTAAGTAAATGTGTTACACGATGGCTGGTACCAGGGATGGCAAATCTAGTAATCCAGTTATTAGCATGGCACCACAGATAAGTGCAAGTACCTGCAGGCTGTTCCAAATTACAATTATTAAAGCAAATTATCATCAATTAAAGGACATCTGTTTCCATGGTGAATTAGTGTCCTCTCTTTGGGTCATTTACTGTAGCCGATGCTCTCCACAGACTTACAGCGGGCCAGTGTCTCAGTCTCGCATAGTCATTTACTTGTTGTCAGTCTCACTTTCTCATAACAGGACCTCATCACTGTGTTGAGTCAATACAAAAAAAGGATGGCTAGTGATTCCATAATCCGGGCCTTGAGCCCTTCCTGTTTTGCATCACACGATTTAGTGATTGGTTGAGCGGGGCGTTGATTTGACAGTGAGGTGACCGAAAGCGCTCGCTCCCCCCATCTGACATGGTAGTGTGCTCTATTTGTGTCGGACAGCATGTGCTTCTCATGATGGGACCTGACACCGCTCCTGGAGGAGAGGGGGGAAGGTGATGGAGAGAGAGGGGGGCAATCACTATTACACACAGTGTAGTATGATGAAGATGCTACGGGACAGTGACTCCCTTCAATGTTTTCCTTGGCAGGGCGCAGAGGTCCTCTAAGTAGGACTACATACACCAACATTTAAAATGTATAGTCAGTCAATAGCGGCTAAGATTTTTTAGACGAGGGAGGACAGAGCTATGTTGGGATCCTTCTACATTATTCTAAGGCAGGGTGTACAGATCCAGTCCTGAATAACTACACGTGTACAGGATTTAGTTCCAGCCATGTACCAATATGACCCCTGATTCAGCTTATCATGGCTAAATTTGCAATCACGCTCTGCAACTGGAAATCCTCACATCTCCCATTTTCTCCAGCTATGCTGTCAGACTGTCACCTTAGTCAGAAGATGGATGCTGTTATCAAATGTAATAACATTAAGATATTCTGGAGAAGAATCCACGTCTTTCATGTTATTTCATTGCATTATTCCCTAGGGTTCCTTGTAAACCACAGATATATTGTTTTCCCTGCTTTTTCATACTCAAGATGTCTGAATGATGTGAGAGAGATAGACATGGTATATAGAACATTGTCCTTTTCTCAAAATGTGGGGATGTAAGGTGTAGACGTCTAGACAATTACGCACTAACAGCAAGATGGATTTTCTATTAGGTTTCTAATGGAAATAGAGAAATGTTGGAAAAGTAATATGAAGGAAAATGCGCAACACTCGCTCACATTTATGATTTATTTAAGCAAGGTTAAAAGATAAAACATTTTGGCCTACAATGGCCTTTGTCAGAGCCCAATTTTTTTACTTTGTTTTAAAAAACAGAATTTTTAATGCTGAGCGAGTGTTGCACCTTTTCCTTTGCAACGCTGATTACATTTCCAGAAAACTACTATGAACCAGAACTAAAAGAAATCTATGAGTGTGTGGGAGAGAGAGAGGGATGGACGGAGGGAGGGAGATAGATAGATAGATAGATAGATAGATAGATAGATAGCGACAAACTGGCAGAGAAAATGAGAAACAGAGATAAGAAAGCAAAAAGAAAGAACCAGAAACAAAGCCTAAGCAGACAGACAACGAATGGAAACAGTGGAGCTAGAGAGCTCCGTGCTCTCTATGAAGCTGATTGGGATTCTAATGGCGATCAGTGTGAAACTTGGATCAAGTGCTTCATTTTGAGAGCATCACTCCTTGTCAAGTGCTTGTCTGGCAGGCCAAGAAGACAGGAGTGACAGAGCTAGTGATGTACATGTTTGCAGCAGTAATGAATCATTACTGATGGTCTTGGTGAACACCCTGTGACACATTGAGATGTTTTATTATTTACCTAGGCAAGTCAGTTATGAACCAATTACTATTTTCAGTGATGGCCTAGGAATAGGGGGTTAACTGCCTTGTTCAGGGGCAGAACAGATTTTTTACCCTTGTCTGCTTGAGGATTTGATCTTGGAACCTTTCGGTTACTAGTCCAACACTCTAACCACTAGGCTACCTGCCGCCCCATTTGCAGGTTCACCTCCAGAAAGCAAGACAGGACAGCTGGAAAGGTTAGGAGAACGTTAACAAACAGTAATGTCTTTGCTTAGTTGAGATGGGTGAGAATGGCTCTGTAGTGCAGCATGTATGCTATTTCTACCCACAGTAAATGATGGAGGAGACCTTAAGAAGAACCAGGTCATACAGTCGCTATTGAAAGTCTACACACCCCTTGCAATCTTCCCAATTTGCTGCCTTTAAATGATTCTTTATTTGTTTTAATCTCTAATGATCTACACAACATTATCCAACATTTTCAAAGTGAAAGAAAGTTATAGAACATTTTCCAAATTAATAAACAAAATTAAAAACAATGTATTGATTGCTTATGTCTTCACACCCCAGAGTTCATTCTTGGTGAAAGCATTTTTGGCGGCCATTACAGCTGTGAATCATTTTGATCCCTTTGTATTTTCTTGTATTGTGGTGGCAGCATCATGTTATGGGTATGCTTGTCGTCGACAGGGACTGGGGAGTTTGTCAGGATCAAAAGAAACTTGAAAGGAGCAAAATGATTCACAGCTGTAATGGCTGCCAAATGCACTTCCATCAAGTATTAACTGTATTGATGTCTTGAAACCTCAGAGTTAATACTTGATGGAAGTGCATTTGGCAGCCATAACAGCTGTGAATCATTTTGAATAAGATTCTACCAACAAACCTTGCACTTTTAGGGGAACATATATCTATTGTTTTTGTCAAAACTGCTCAACCTCAGTAAATATGGTTGGGAATCATTGATGGACAGCAATATTCACATTTTGGCTCAAATTTCTTACCTAGATTTGAATCAGGACAAAGAATGGATGTTCAGGTACACTCAACACCTCTTGGAAAGCCATTGTGGTGTGTCTTTGACATTCAAATATGTGTAATTGTGTTGTGGAAATAAAACTCCAGGGTTAGGTTTTCAGAAGACTGAGGCAGGTTTTCCTCTAACATTTTACCTGGGCTTTGCTCCTTTTGTCACGCCCTGAGCTGTTTCACCTGTCTTTGTACTTGTCTCCACCCCCTCCAGGTGTCATCCATCTTCCCCATTATCCCCTGTGTATTTATACCTGCGTTCTCTGTTTGTCTGTTGCCAGTTCGTTTTGTTTGTTGTACCTACAAGCGTTTTCCCCCTTGCTCCTATCTTGTCTAAGTTCCTGTTGACTAGTTTTTCCCGGTTTTGACCCTTCTGCCTATCCTGACCCTGAGCCTGCCTGCCGTTCTGTACCTTTGCCCCACTACTCTGGATTACCGACCTCTGCCTGACCTGACACTGAGCCCGCCTGCTGTCCTGTACTTTACACCCTCTCTGGATTATTGACCCCTGCCTGCCTTGACCGGTCATTTGCCTAGCCCTGTTTGAGGAATACACTTTTGTTTCTTCACCATTGTGATACCTTTCAAGTTTCTTTTGATCCTGACAAAATCCCCAGTCCCTGCCGACAACAAGCATACCCATAACATGATGCTGCCACCACAATACAAGAATATACAAAGGGATCAAAATGATTCACAGTTGTAATGGCTGTCAAAAATGCTTCCACCGAGAATGAACTCTGGGGTGTGAAGACATAAGCAATCAATACATTGTTTTTAATTTTGTCTATTTATTTGGAAAATGTTCTATAACTTTCTTTCACTTTGAAAATGTGATCTGTAGGGAGAAAATGAAATCCTTTATAGATTTAATTTTAGGACAGCAAAATGTGAGGACTGTACAAGGGGTGTGTAGACTTTCACCAGACTTCACTAACTTACATTGTGTACATCTACACTCAGTGGCCAGTTCATTAGGTACACCCATCTAGTACCAGGTCGGACCCCCCTTTGTCTCCAAAACAGCCTGAATTCTTCGGGGCATGGATTCTACAAGGTGTGGCATTCAAATATTGCTCAATTGGTATCAAGGGAACTAACGTGTGCCAGGAAAACATTCCCCACACCATTACACCACCACCTCCAGCCTGTACTGTTGACACCAGGCAGGATGGGGCCATAGACTTATGCTAAATCCTGATTCTGCCATCAACATGACACAACTGGAACCAGGATTCGTCGGACCAGGCTATATATTTCCATTCCTCAATTGTCCAGTGTTGGTGATCGCATGCCCACTGGAGCGAATAGGAGTGGAACCCAGTGTGGTCGTCTGCTTCAATAGCCACCGCCACCAGTCCACTCTGAGCTATTGAACCATTATTTGCCTGCTTGTGGCCAGCCTGTTAGCTTCCACAATTCATTCCCTTCTCCTTCGACCTCTATCATTAACAAGCTGTTTTTGCCCAAAGGACTGCCGCTGACAGTTTTTTTTTTTGTCTCATCATTCTCGGTAAACCCTAGACACTGTCATGTGTGAAAAGTCCAGGAGGCCGGCCGTTTCTGAGATACTGGAACCAGCGCGCCTCCACCGATGATTATATCACTCTCAAAGCCGCTTAGGTCACTCGCTTGCCCATTCTAATGTTCAATCAAACAGTAACTGAATGCCTTGGTGCCTGTCTGCCTGCTTTATATAGCAAGCCACAGCCACGCGACTCACTGTCATTTTGTGAATGGGGTGGTGTACCTAAAAAGCTGGCCATTCAGTGTATGTTGGTGTGTAATCATGTTTAAGAAAAGTTGAGGAACTCTAATCCACAGACAGTGCTTGAAAAGGGCCATATATATTTATTCTTTTTAAGTTGAGCTAGTAAGCTCCTATAGCATTCCGAACATTCTGTTCAAGACATTTTAAGGGATTGCCATGAAATATTGGACGATGCATTTCAGACCAATCTGTTGTTCTTGAAGTTCATTAGTACAATTATATTAATTTAGAATGTACTCTGAGGTAATCTGTTATAAATATTAATCATGTCTCAGCAATATTTTATTTCTAATTTCTAATTCAGGGCACAAAGTCTGGCATTTGATTGTCTGAGTGAGAATCATTTTGTGAAGTGCACCACCAAAATTACAATTCTGTCTATTTTCTGAACAGGACTTGTGCATGACATAATACAGGTCTCCTTTTTGTAGAACAGACCAGCCACTGAGATAAAGAACAACTATGGACAAATAATTATGTCTGCATCCAAGCCTGTGTGCGTGTTGGAAAATATGTTGTATTCTACACACACACACACACGCACGCACGCACACAACCAACATTTATGACTCATCTCATTCAAACTACCTCAGACTTTCACAGAGGCGTTCATTCAAGTTACACAAATGTAACTCCGCGCATACGCAGTCTCTGAGCTCAGAGCGTGACACTTGTCGCGGGTCTTGGCTATATAAATCCAAACTGCCGTCCTTTATTTGAAGAACTCTTTATACACATATCCTGATCCATCACTCGTGGAAGAGGAAGAGAGTTCTCAACAAATACCTCAAATCCAGGGACACAACGACTCAACTGAAGGTATGAGACCATATATGCTGGCAACAAGTCCATGCATAGATCATACTTCATTTTAAAATGTTATTTTCATTTGTGTGTTGGCAGGTGCCATTACATGTTATTCCTCAACATGGAAAGCTGTTCATAGATTTCCACATTAACTTGATGGATACCCAAAGATGCACGCATAATTCATATATTCCCTCTCTGCTATCTCGTTTTGATTTTGTGGACGTTTCACCAACCCCTGGATTTATGGACCACTAAATGGATTACTTTGCATGTACATATTCTATTGAATTTATTTATGGCTGTAAATTCCTAGTCTGATAATGGTAGAGATGACAGGAATTTAAAATAATAGACAGTGTATTCTCATCACAATTGAAACTTTTACTTTCAGTCATGCACATGTATTTTATATTATCCTGCAACTTCATCGCATGCAACGAATGCATCTCAATTTTACGAACAAATTACGCATCAACGTATTGTACAAAAATTATAATGATTGCGGGAGACGTGAAGTTAATTGTCTCCTTTCTTCTTCAGATTTCGTTGAACCCCTGACATGAAGCTCAATTTACTCGTCACCACCGTGGTTCTGCTCATTGCTTTCTTACCGCGCTATGAGTGTAGGGCTATCGAGAGCCCTAGCGCTGTCCAGCGCGCCACCGCTCCACATCACGACGCGCAGCAACAGTCTCTTCCCCTCCTGACGCGACAAGGAGAGGAATACTACATCCGACTGGGCAACGGGAACCGCAACTCTGCTGCGCCCGCACCGAAAGGCATGTACCCAGAGGGCTCCCCAGCGGTCTACAATAGAGCCTTGCAGCTCCAGCTGACGCAGCGTCTTCTACAAGGCAAAGTTGGGAACATCAGCCGATTCGTCAGCGGCTTCGCGAACCAGCTCGACGACTCAATGGAGAGGGGGAGGAGGTCCGATGATCCGCCGATATCTCTAGATCTTACGTTCCACATGCTCCGACAGATGATGGAGATGTCCAGAGCTGAACAGTTACAGCAACAAGCCCATAGCAACAGAAAAATGATGGAGATCTTCGGGAAATGAAAACTACATCCATCCATCCGCCAAAGATTCATTTTTACATTTAGCACAAAACACAATATTCTGTACCATAGTGCTGCTTTTCCATCTTTGTTTATAATTATTTCTTTTATAGCTTTAACTCCTGACGGTGGAGACTAAATGGGCTTGTAGGCTACTTGTAATTATGATTGTAGCCTATATCATGCAAGATAAAGTATGTCCTATGAATTTGTATTATGCGATTGTTGTTAAAGTTCTACGTCAAAACTGTAGAATATACACGATTCTGTCTCTCTTTCTTTAAGATAAGAACATATTTTTTGGTAGATCTTATAGGCTTATGAAATTAAGTTATATTGTATGTTATGTTATTTAAGTTTGTTAATAAACTTATGAGCAACCAGTACATTTTTGTTGTGCAAGAGAATGTCTTATACTTATATTTTTCAATAAAATCTGAAAAGTTGGTTGCACTTCGCTGTGGATATTTGTCAATTCTACAGTTTATCGCCCATATAGTTAGCCATTTGAATCGACATTTGGTTTTGTATAAATACTGCACACAAACTTTTCACGGATCTGAAGTGTCTGGCAAAAAAACAACATGATTATCTGTATAGCCAACAGTAGTCCGTGCAATAGAATAAAGTTTGAGGATGGAGCAAGAGCGTTTCTTTCAATCATGCAGATGTCTAATTGCATGTGCTTTGAAAAGCAGCGCCTGTCCTTTTCAAACCAACGGCAATAGTCGCTATACCATGTGACATGCAGTGAGAAATAAGGCCAAAAAGAAAGAGAAATTAGGTCTACTCTTAATCATAAAGATATATAGAATGTGTTTTTCCTGTCCTTGAACTGATTTAGGATCAGCTCGCTGCCACAAGTCTGAAACACTTACACAAAAGCATACAGAATTCAAAACAAAAAAACATATAGTGAAATGACTATTGTTATTGCATTTATAATAGCCTACTGATGATTTGTGCCACCAAATTGATCCAGACAAGGTAAAGAAAAAATGACATTAGAATCGAAGTCAGAGAATCACTGGAAATGCGAGCACAATAACAAGCTGAGAGGAGTTAGTGAGATGACCATCGCCTCAAAGGAGCCTCCTTACAATTCAAGCCTCATCTACCCAGCTGTTTCAAAGCACACACAAAAAAAGTAACCTATTCTGTGAACAGTAAACCATGCTGTAAACGTGATTGACAAGATAAGTAAATTATGTATCTGGATCCGGGTGTGTGGCTTGTTAAAGCACCACCACAAGATTCACCACACACACACACCCTCCACTGGGCTGGAAGAAGCTATTTGGATTATGCAACAAGCTCCCTGACATCGTTAGCTGAACTGAGGCAGTGAGATGTGTGAACTAACGCCTGTTTACAGCTAAGAAGGGGAGACATAAGGGAAATACCTCAGAGAAATGGTGCTGGAGGCCAACGGAAATGACTTTGGCCCACATGCCCTGAATGGTCTATACGCTGCTGGAAGACAAAGTATCTACAGTGAGGCAGTAAAGACAATGGTGCATTACGATTTTCTGCACAAAGGAAGAAGGACACCTGAACAAACAAGCTGTTTTATTCACACACTTTATGCATGCAATATAATGTACACTGTGACAAAATGCAGGCAAAATATCTTCTTGAAAAGTTATATTTTTTATGAGAACAGTCTGCTTGCCATCTCTTACAGTAATTGAAAAACCTAGCCATATATATTAAACCTAGAGTGCCTTCAGAAAGTATTCACACCCGTTGACTTTTTCCACATTGTGTTGTTACAGCATGAATTTATAATAGATTACATTTCGATTTTGTGTCACTGGCCTACACACAATACACCATAATGTCAAAGTGGAATAATGTTTTTAGACACTTAAAAAAATTGATCAAAAATGAAAAGCTGAAATGTCTTGAGTCAATAAGTATTCAACCCCTTTGTTACGCCAAGCCTAAATAAGTTCAGGAGTAAACATTTGCTTAACAAGTCACATAATAGGTTGCATGGACTCACTCTGTGTGCAATAACAGTGTTTAACATGATTTTTGAATGACTACCTCATCTCTGTACCCCCACATACAAATATATCTAAGGTCCCTCAGTCGAGAAGTGAATTTCAAACACAGGTTCAACCACAAAGACCAGGGTTTTTCCAATGCTTCACAAAGAAGGGCACCTATTGGTAAATGGGTAAAAAAACAAAACAGACATTGAATATCCCTTTGAGCATGGTGAAGTTATTATTTACATTTTGGATGGTGTATAAATACACCCAGTCACTACAAAGATACAGGCATCCTTCCTAACTCAGTTCCCGGAGAGGAAGGAAACCAGTCAGGGATTTCACCATGAGGCCAATGGTGACTTTAAAACAGTTACAGAGTTGAATGGCTGTGATAGGAGAAAACTGAGGATGGATCAACAACACTGCGTTACTCCACAATACTAACCTAAATGACAGTGTAAAAAGAAGGAAGCCTGTACAGAATACAAATATTCCAAAACATGCATCCTGTTTGCAATAAGGCACTAAAGTAAAACTGCAAAAAATGTTGCAAAGAAATGTACTTTATGTCCTGAATACAAAGCATTATGTTGGGGGCAAATTGATCACAACACATCACCAAGTACCACTCTTCATATTTTCAAGCAAGGTGGTGGCTGCATCATGTTATGGGTATGCTTGTCATCGACAAGAACTAGGGAGTTTTAGGAGGTATAAAAATAAACAGGATGGAACTAAGCACAGAGAAAATCCTAGAGGAAAACCTGATCCAGTCTGCTTTCCAACAGACACTGGGAGGAAAATTCTCTTATCAGGACAATAACCTAAAACACAAGGCCAATTATACACTGGAGTTGCTTACCAATACGACATTGAATGTTACTGAGTGGCCTAGTTACAGTTTTGACTTAAATCGGCTTGAAAATCTATAGCAAGACTTTAAAATAGCAATGATCAACAACCAACTTCACAGAGATTGAAGATTTGTTTTTTTGAAAAATTAGCAAATATTGTACAATCCAGGTGTGGAAAGCTCTTCGAGACTTACCCAGAAAGACTCAGCTGTAATTGCTGCCAAGGTGATTCTAACATGACTCATACATTTTTCATAAATATTTTACAAATGTTAAAATTGTATTTTTCACTTTGACATTACAGGGTGTTTTATGTAGATCGTTGACAAATTAAATCAATTTTAATCCCACCTTGTAACAACAAAATGTGGAAAAAGTAAAGGGGTGTGAATACTTTCTGAAGGTACTGTATATATTATTATCCAATGTGAATTCATAATGTAACCAAATATATATATATTTTTAGAGTTTTTCATTTAAAAAAAAGAACAATAAAAGGCAAAAAAATCTTCTGGAAGTTCTTGTTTGAGATGTTCAGCTGATGATATTCTCTAACGACTAGTTCAGACGGTGGCATCTTGCCAACTTCATTAAAGAAACACAACACTGCTGCTTAGACAAAACGCTACAATGGCAGTCTGAGGGAACACTAAAATGAGCCACAAAAAAACGACCTTGTTAGCATATTTCTTTAACAAATAAAATAAATAGGTAAACTCAGACGTCAATTTAATCAGACTAAAAAGCCTTCCTATAGTGAACTTCCTGACTCCTGAAATGCACTCCTATTGGGAAAAAACATGTCCACATCCAGCTGCATCCAACCACAGCTTTGGGAGGAAGTCCCAGGAGAGTTTTGTGTCAGAAGGCTCTGTCTATCACCTGTGCAGGTGTGCTTCAGGTAGATGTTGTCCATAGGCACTGATCATGGATCAGCTTAGCCTCCCCCAATCCTAACCTTAACCACGAGGAGGGAAAACTCAAAACTGACATTAGACCAATGTCTAGGGGCAACTTCATCCTACTCCTGCAGGAAGTATCTATGAGTCTGGACCAAAGATGGTGGATAAATTAAGATGTCCCTCTCAGGCCGTTTACCACTGAGAAAAAAAAAGGATCAGTTCCGGTCTACTTAATGAGGTGGCTCTCACATAGGCTTCAATGCATTAGCAGCTGGGTTTGGTCTGCTTAGTTCATTGACTCTATATCAACCAGAAAAAATGAGGGAGTGGGATGTCTCGCTTCCTCTCCATCTCTGTCTGGGCCATGGCTGATGGTTAGGTTGAGGCAGCAGGCTTGGCTG
This sequence comes from Salvelinus fontinalis, assembly GCF_029448725.1. Taxonomy (NCBI): domain Eukaryota; kingdom Metazoa; phylum Chordata; class Actinopteri; order Salmoniformes; family Salmonidae; genus Salvelinus; species Salvelinus fontinalis. The sequence continues at coordinate 17,777,543 of NC_074671.1, read as the reverse complement.
TGCTCTGTGGTTGGCTGAGTTAAGGGGCGGGGGATGGAAGTGGGGCAGCTGTTGAGGCTCCACCTCCTACTCCAGCCTCTGCCTTTCCCCCATCTACCTCCTCATAATCATCTTCGTCATCTACAGACAGGGGGATACGGAAGTGAGAGATAAATGTCTGATAAACAACAAAGCAAGAACTACATATACTGCCCATGGAAAGATTAATATACAGTTGAAGTCGGAAGTTCACATACACTTAGGTTGGAGTCATTAAAACTCGTTTTTCAACCACTCCACAAATTTCTTGTAAACAAACTATAGTTTTGGCAAGTTGGTTAGGACATCGGCAAGTCGGTTAGGACAAGTCGGTTAGGACATTGTTTACAGACAGATTATTTCACTTATAATTCACTGTATCACAATTCTAGTGGGTCAGAAGTTTACATACACTAATTTGACTGTGCCTTTAAACAGCTTAAACAATTCCAGAAAATTATGTCATGGATTTAGAATCTACTAATAGGCTAATTGACATAATTTGAGTCAATTGGAGGTGTGCCTGTGGATGTATTTCAAGGCCTACCTTCAAACTCAGTGCCTCTTTGCTTGACATCATGGGAAAATCAAAAGAAATCAGCCAAGACCTCAGAAAAAAAATTGTAGACCTCCACAAGTCTGGTTCATCCTTGGGAGCAATTTCCAAATGCCTGAAGGTACCACGTTCATCGATACAAACAATAGTACGCAAGTATAAACACCATGGGACCACGCAGCCGTCATACCGCTCAGGAAGGAGATGCGTTCTGTCTCCTAGAGATGAACGTACTTTGGTGAGAAAAGTGCAAATCAATCCCAGAACAACAGCAAAGGACCTTGTGAAGATGCTGGAGGAAACAGGTACAAAAGTATTTATATCCACAGTAAAACAAGTCCTATATCGACATAACCTGAAAGGCCGCTCAGCAAGGAAGAAGCCACTGCTCCAAAACCACCATAAAAAAGCCAGACTACGGTTTGCAACTGCACATGGGGACAAAGATCGTACTTTTTGGAGAAATGTCCTCTGGTCTGATGAAACAAAAATAGAACTGTTTGGTTATAATGACCATCGTTATGTTTGGAGGAAAAAGGGGGATGCTTGCAAGATGAAGAACACCATTCCAACCATGAAGCACGGGGCTGGTAGCATCATGTTGTGGGGGTGCTTTGCTGCAGGAAGGACTGGTGCACTTCACAAAATAGATGGCATCATGAGGGGGTAAAATTATGTGGATATATTGAAGCAACATCTCAAGATATCAGTCAGGAAGTTAAAGCTTGGTCGCAAATGGGTCTTCCAAATGGACAATGACCCCAAGCATACTTCCAAAGTTGTGGCAAAATGGCTTAAGGACAACAAAGTCAAGGTATTGGAGTGGCCATCACAAAGCCCTGACCTCAATCCTATAGAAAATTTGTGGGCTGAACTGAAAAAGCGTGTGTGCGAGCCAAGAGGCCTACAAACCTGACTCAGTTACACCAGCTCTGTCAGGAGGAATGGGCCAAAATTCCCCGTTTGACCCAAGTTAAACAATTTAAAGGCAATGCTACCAAATACTAATTGAGTGTATGTAAACTTCTGACCCATGTGATGAAAGAAATAAAAGCTGAAATAAATCATTCTCTCTACTATTATTCTGACCTTTCACATTCTTAAAATAAAGTGGTGATCCTAACTGACCAAAGACAGGGAATTTTTACTACGATTAAATGTCAGCAATTGTGAAAAACTGAGTTTTTTGGCTGAGGTCTATGTATAAACTTCCGACTTCAACTGTATCTTTCACCTAGCCTGTTTTCAGATCAATAAAGATGACAGCCCGGAAACAAGGAAAGGAAACCACACAAGACAATTGAGATGCACCCCACCCTGCAGGGGCAGACAGAAAGAGACACAATAAGATGTTTCACTACCAACTCTTTCTACCTGAGATGAAGTCAATGCTACGCAGGGCCCTGCCCTCTCTCCAGAAGTTAACGGTGTAGTGATCCATCGCCTCATATCCTTGCTCCACCTTCTCCAGGTGGGAGGTACTCGACGCCTCCCCAGTCCTGACACACACACACAGGGAGAGTCAGGCTTTACCTTGTGTACAGTTTTTAGAGACATGTTCATAATGTCGTATATGATACACACTTTGTTCCATCAGCATGTGTACTCACTTTTTAAGGAGGTCTTTTACAGTCTGTAAGACAAAGAAATGGAAAGGGTTACTCTAAATTCCTGATTTATGTGAAATGTTGAATCAGGATTCAAGCCTGAATGTTAAGGGAGAGTGTTTGTGTCAGTCACCTGTAAGAAGACGGCCATCTCTGGTTCCTCCATGGTCTGTATGCCTGTCTCTACGGTCCTACAGCTCTGCTCCAGGTGCTCTCTGTACTTCTTGGTTAAACCACGGATGTAGTTAAGCTTCTCTTCCTGCTCGGCCATCACCTTAGAACTTAAGTCCCTCTTCCTCTCCTCCAAGATGGCGTACAGATGGTCAAACTTCTCACACAGCTGGGACTTCTGCCTCCTGCCGTTCTCCTGTGCGCAGGCAACCACACACACATGGACGGACAGACAGACGGACACAAACACACAAGCATTTTCTCCCGTTGCCTTGCCTAATGATCATGACCCAGCTCTGAAAACGACCCAACTCTGAACATGACCCAGCTCTGAACACGACCCAGCTCTGAACACGACCCAGCTCTGAACATGACCCAGCTCTGAACACGAACCAGCTCTGCATGGCAATCCTGGGTAACACCACCACGGGTGACACAGAGGGGACTGGAGCCACTCCAGCTTCCTCCCCAGTACAGTTGTTACTAGCTCATCGACTCCAGTGTGTGTGTGTGTGTGTGTGTGTCTGTGTGTGTGTGTGTGTCCCCGCTCTCTCCCCATCAACTCTCCTCCTGGTTTCTCAGTGTGAGAGAGAAACGTCAGAATAGTTAGTGTGTTTCTTGGTATGTGTGAGAGAGGACAAAGTGTCCGACCTTATTAGTTTATTTTTGTGGGTGATAGAAACAAACAGACTTAGAAGACCTTCTCATTTTTGTATAGGGGGGCTCAATACAGTAACATCCTGGTGTCAGCTGGCTGTGTTAGTGAGAGGCCACACTGGCCCAGTCACCTCTATGGTCCGGCAGGTCTCCTTTAACTGACTGATGATGCCCTGGATCCTGTCGTTGTTCCCCACCATCATCGCTATCCCGTCAGTCAACTCCGTCTGGGGGCACGCAGTACACACACACACACACACACACACACACACACACACACACACACACACACACACACACACACACACACACACACACACACACACACACACACACACACACACACACACACACACACACACACACACACACACACACACACACACACACACACACACACACACACAGACAGAGAGACAAAACGGATCAGTCACTGAGAGAGTTGCAATGCACTGACATGCGCAGGAGGCAACTGTCCCATTTGACCTACTGTACATGTCTTGAAGAAGATGTTTTCTTAAATCAGTCCAGACCATACAGCAGATAGTTAGGTCCTCACCTTCTGTGTCTGGTACATGCTTTTGAGCGGCGCCACTTCACAGTCCTGGTGGGCTCCAAACACCTTGCACATGGAGCAGGTGGGCACGCTGTGGGTCACACAGTAGATGTTGATCTTCTCCTCCTCGTGCTCTTGGCACATGGCCTGTTCCTCTGTCCTCTCTGGGGCCGCTGGCTTGGCGCTGCTGGAAGGGGGAGGGAGACATGATGAGACTCCCAATACTAGGGGTGCATCTTACTGTACTGGTTTAGTGGCTTCCTCTCCTGATCAGTTTCCTTCCACTGGCTGTTGTGAATCAGGCTGCATGCCCATGATAACTGAACATCATTCAGCCATGATAGCCTATCAAGGTCATGATAGGCTACATCACATCCTAAGCATCTGTACAAACAGTATCTAAATGGAGTGCCGTGTGTGTCATACCTTAGTTATTAGTCACCCTTCCTCCCAACGCGCACGCACACACACACACACACACGTCGGCTGGGAGTAAATCATTGTGTGACTCGGACCAGAAACCTCCTGCCAACCAAATCAACCCTCTGACTCACTGTGGGACCATGGGTTAATATGGGCACCAGCGGCTGAGTGACATTTACACTGCCTTTAAGCACGCAAAACTACACAATAAGCAAGCGTACCTCTCCTTCTCTCTTTTTTCCTCTATCAAACTAGTGAATGTCCTCAAACACACAGAGCACCCCTCACCTCCATTCCACTCCATCCCTCTCTATGTCAAGCGAAAGACTTTTGTCTCATGAATAAAGTCTGAAGCGTTAAGCGTGATGTCGAGTGAAAGGACAGTAGAGCGCTAGATTACATTGCCTCAGGGTTCCTATTCTTCAAAGCAAAACATTCATCTGATGGATTCTTATAGCACTAAACCCTGCAGCAGACACCAAAGATAAGATGACACTCTCACTACAAAAACGCTGACACTTAGCTCATTTTAGCTAGCGGGAGTTAAATATAAACAGTAATCCTTCATGTAAATGTGATGTTTGTGATCTACGTACTTCCTTGACTGTATTTAGCTCCAGCTGTTGTCATCGCTGTGGCTTCTGGAGGGAGAACATCTGATTGAAGGACATCATATACTACTGTGTTTCATTATTTGTTTATCAACACTATTTTATGATCTACTACTAGTCACCTTCATCAGCCACCATTTGTCTTTATAAGGCAGCCTGGAATACTTGTACACGAGGCCAGAAAAGTAGTCAAGATTGCAGAAAACATTCAGTATGAGTGGCAGCAGGAGTTTTTCCACAGGACATGACATGACCAGTAAAGATTGAGGCCCAGCTTTGTCTTGGTCAGGTGTCAGGTCATGTGATGAGGAATCAGGATCAACACTGGAGTTTCAACACGTTTTTAATGTAGGCTGTATGTAGTTTTTCAGAGAAGAAAATCTCACATTGCTATCATTATATATGTCACTGTTCAATGCCCTAACTGGCCTACTTTAACAATTCACTGTTCGTCTTCTTGTAAGCAATTCACTGACATATTGCAAGTAGTATTAGACCCTGGGAATGTAACAAGAGGAGTGAATAAGATAAGGAAATTACACATAAAAAAGCCTTTTCCCCTGAACTCACAAAATAGAGTAACTGGATGTTTTTGTAAGTCGCTCTGGATAAGAGCGTCTGCTAAATGACTTAAATGTAAATGTAAATGTAAATGTTTGTATTTAGTCTAAGATACAGCTGGATCGTGATGGTAGTGGTAGTGGTGGTGGTGGTGGTGGTGGTGGTAGTGATGGTAGTGGTAGTGGTGGTGGTGGTGGTGGTAGTGATGGTAGTTGTGTGTGTCTGAGACAGACTCTATTTCTTTTATAATTACTATTTAAAATTATTCCTGTAACAAGTACTGTACTGTAACAAGCTAGTGAGAACATGGAGAAAATGGTTTCCCCCCAGTTTGCTCATCTGTTCATGCACCTTGGCTGGAAAGTGAAGTACAGGCACTGGAAGTATTATTTTTCCTTTGGACTCCTATAGTGTACGACTCTCTCACCTGGTGGACTCCTGTTTGAACATGTCGATGATGTTCTCCACCAGCAGGTTCCTCTGGAGCCCGTAGACCCCATGGCGGTCCAGGACCACCTCGTGCCTGCAGGACGGGCACCGGAAACGGCCACCGGAGGTCACTGACCCCCCTCTGGTTGGGAGGTATGGGTTGGAGGCCTAGACAGGATAGAACAGACAGGGGCATATTAAAATGTATACCAAATGTAATACCTATTATTGTCTATGCCTAATACTTCATGTGTAATACTATAGTCACATTTGAGGCTACACAAAATGACATGGGTGCGTGCACATAGCTGAGATTGAACACTGCAATGGCTCATGGGAAACAAAAACAAGATAAAATAAAGCACAAAATGAGAACAGTGCAGAGGTTTTGGTGTACATAGCTTATGGGCCTGGACAAGAAACAAACAAAAACAATATCCCTGATATACAGTAAAACTAGTTGTTATAAATAGACCAACAAATAATATAGTTTATAGATTAAACACGGTTTAATCTATATGTCTACCAGAAAATACATAGCTATTACTTACGTTATTGCAGGACTACTTTACCTGAAAGATATCATTGGCACACTTTCTACACAGGTTGTGTTGACACGGTAAAATTACCACTGGTTTGGTAAATGTTTCCAGGCAGATGGGACAAATCAACTGCTTCTCCAAATTGTCCATGAAGTTTCTCTTCTGATACACACCTACTCACTCCGTTAAGACGTTAAAAGTGTCAAATTAATAATAAGAAATGGTTAATTCGGCATTATAACGTCCCAAGCCGCTTATTTCGGAGTCAAATTGAAAAGTAGGCCCACGGTAATTGCTCCGGTTCAAGCTGTTCCTCACACAGAGTATAGTGTGGCACCCAGACTGGCTGCTCGAGCGAGCGGGTGTCATGGCTGTTTTTAGAAAGTGTCAGGTCGAAGGTTGCCATGTTTACTTGCCCATATATGAAAATGAGTCTAGATAGGGCATTGGGCAGTTGATGATTCCTCGCAGTAGTCTTCAAATTGACCCCATTTAATGTAAAGCTGTGTGTCATCAAACTGTTAGCCTATATGCAAATATCATTGTATAACAAAAGTGTTTGAGGATGTGCTGTTCACGAGAACAACATGAAAATGTGACATACTAGGCTATTTATATTGGCTATGGTAGGATTTACATTTTGGACTCAACTGATGTGCTGATGAGCATCGCAGTTCGTTGGTAATCCGAGGGGAGTTCAGTAAAACTACTAGAATTTCAGTGGGCGCCCTGAAACAGTGTAAAAAATTGACGAACGCTCTACCACTTGAGCTGAATCCCCTTGTGGTTATTACATTTGCAAATTAGAATCAACCTGTGTCTGATGAACAGTGGCATACATACTATGTTTGAGTATAACAGCAGTATAATGAGGCAACTTGATGTATTATGTTATTTTAAAATAATATTTACGCTTATAAAACGTATCAGAATATATGATCAGCATCATGAACAGTATCTCGTAGTGTAAACAGTACAGTATCTCGCAGATCAAGGAAGGAACGTTCATCCAGTTCATGTTTCAAAACATTCTAATGTTAATCATTCAGATACAATGTAGCCAGAATTTTTCATATGAATACATAGCAACACATGACTGGCTATAAAGTAATTTCAATGTTTATTTATGGAACATAGACATCAACACTGATTGGGACGGTCGGGAAAAGAATTGGAGAATGCGGGCATCGATCCCGCTACTTCTCGCATGCTAAGCGAGCGCTCTACCATTTGAGCTAATTCCCCTTGTTATAAAACGGCAGCAGTGACTAAGATAAATGCATCAGGCTATTTAGAATGACGTGTTGAACGTAGGTCGCTGGTTAGATACAATGTTGCCACCTCCCTCTCGAAGTGCAACTTTTTAGGCTGCTCGTCGTCAGAGTAACAATGCTGGGGGCTAGGTTCTATGACACTTTAATTTAGGAAACAGTTCATTACCACCATGTCAAACTTATTAGAAAAGTTCGCTAACGTCGTTAGAGCTAGTTTAGTTTTAGTCTAGGAATATACAGAGTACTGTCCTAGATTTTAGTAATGGTTGCACACGGCTCATTTGACACGGCTCATGCTTGCTAGCTCGTAACATTAAATCGTAACGTTAAATGTGTTGAATGCGTTTGAAGCGAGATGTAGCTAGCTACCGTTAGCTATGTGCATATCTCGTTTGTTTTTATAATTCGCAATCTAAATATGTGACTGCTAAAATGTAGTCTACTCAGAGATATTATTCGACGCTGAGTAATTAATTGCAGAAAGTAAACTAGGACGCTAGCCAGCCACATACATACATACATGCATACATACATACATACATACATACATACATACATACATACATACATACATACATACATACAAATATGTATATGTATATATTCATACACACACACTGTTACGTATAGATAGTCCGCTAGTCAACAGTTTGATGTATTCCCTTCGATAGCTCAGTTGGTAGAGCGGAGGACTGTAGAGGTTACATAGCGATCCTTAGGTCGCTGGTTCAAATCCGGCTCGAAGGAGGAATTTTTTGCTCACTTCATTTGTGAAACCAGACCTAACAACACATTTTAGTATGATTTGTACGCTTACATGTTTGTAATATGCGTAATGTAATTACAAAAAAAGATGTTGAAGTAAATAAAAAATAAAAAAAGCGAAGTCTATTGCCACATGACACAATTCTAAATCTCTCAATCCTTTCACAGCCACACTTACGCCTACTATACTGTATAACAAACAACACAAAGCAATAACAAACACAAAACACATTGCACACAAACGAATACTCATTCATAATTTACAAAGTGTAGTTAAGGGGTGGAATGGAGGCCTTCTGGGATCTACTAAGTCAGGGAATGAATCCCTCTTAGACCTGGGTTAAAATACTATTTAGGGTATTAAGGAAGTAAGGATTTAGATATTTTTGTTGTTGTTGAAAAGACAAGTTTTTGAATATTGGAATTTATTTGGAAATACACTTGGAACGTCTGCATCCCATGCATTCAACCCAGTTATTTGAAAATAGTATTTTAAATAACTATTTGAAAATACTTTCAAATAGTAGGCTATTTATAGGGAATTATTTGAGCCAGTTTGATACAGCAGGAATAATCCTGCAGCAACAGGAAATGTGAATTATTATGTGGTTTATAATGAATGGAATTTTTTTTGTAGGGGCAAATCAAGTCTAATATTTAAAGTGGAAATTACAAACTTTAGAAGCCTTTTAAACCTTGACTACTCTACAAGTTTGCAAAAAGAGTGATCAAATTAAGATCCTACATCTGTACACTAACTATAGGAAGTGACGTCTAGCCTCCTGCCTCCTGCGGCCAGTTGTCCTTTTGGCACCACAGACTAGGCACACTTTGCCACAGCCTGGCTGGCTTGAAGGGCCGTTTTAATCACTTCAATTGCCCTGGGCTATCCCTACAGTAGTAGGTACAATTCCTATTGCTACATGCTCACAATAAATATGTTATCATAAGCAATGTGTTCTGAAGCCAAATATATGAGTAGGTCTTCTTATCATCCCCCCATGATGGCTGAGAGACTTTGCAGTGAGTGCTGGAAACAAAGGCCATTGTTTCCCTTTAATCGTGAGATGGGGCTCAAAATAACTGCTTATGGAAACACATTTAGAGATGTGACTCAGGCAGTAATTATCAGTTATGTTGGAGAACTGCAGCAGACATGAAGAATAAAATCACACCCAACCTCCCACAGCTAACTGGCACCAGAGCAATGTATCATATCCAAATATCTGGCCCAAATATATCAAGTGTCTTTATTTTCATTAACAGGCTGACTTGGTGCGTTGGAGAAAACATCGTATTCAAAGTCTATGCATTTCCGCTGTCTTCGTGACTTTGCTTTCACATCAAAGTCACTTCGCAGCATCAAATGCTTTCCCTTTAATAGATGAGGAAGTATTGATACGGTAGGAGAGGGATTTAGGAAGAGATTATTAAAAGGGTTGCTGCTGTTGTTTCAACAGAAGGATAATAAAACTGCGAACTATAGACTAATTCTGAAGCAGTAAGAGATAGTGTGTGATGCTTGCTCAGGGTAGAAGTTGCCCTTAGGCACAGCATCAGCTTACCCTCCCAGAGTCCTAACCTTATTAGGAAGATGAAAGGCAAAACTGACCTCAGTTCTGTGTCAAGGGGCAATTACATCCTTCTCAGTGGGGCTCACCTGGCTCTCTGTTACAAAACCCTGCTGAACATTGTAGCTGTGAACACCTGCTGCTCACCTGTCTCCATGTCTGTGCGGATCTGCTCCTCCAGGTTGCCAGGGAAAATGTAGGTGTCGGGGTCCTCCTCCCCAGGGGTTTTGGTTTTTACACATCCCACAGCAGCAGTTCAAGCAGCAGCACAGGCAGCAGCAGAAGTAGCAGCCTGTTAGCATGCTACAGACCACAAACAGGGTGGACATAGACCATTCGCTATTAACACATGGACATAGACTAGATTTCCTTTTTCACGCCAAAAGGCACCTAAAGGACTTTCAGACCATGCGAAACAAGATTCTCTGGTCTGATGAAACCAAGATTGAACTCTTTGGCCTGAATGCCAAGCGTCATGGTGATGGCAGCATCATGCTGTGGGGATGTTTTTCAGCGGAAGGGACTGGGAGACTAGTCAGAATCGAGGGAATGAACGGAGCAAACTACAGAGAGATCCCTGATGAAAACCTGCTCCAGAGTGCTCAGGACCACCGACTAGGGCGAAGGTTCACCTTCCAACAGGACAACAACCCTAAGCACACAGTCAAGACAAAAAAACATACAGGGGATTGCTCCATAAAATAACAAACTAAATAAAACATGAAAAATATGACCAAATATATATATACACACACACACACACACACACACACACACACACACACACACACACACACACACACACACACACACACACACACACACACACACACACACACGCACACACACACACACACACACAATTTCTACCTGACGAAACCCACCTTTGCCCACCAACTGGAGAGCATGAAATAAAGGTTGAAGTTCTCTCAAAACTGCTGAGCCACGTACAGCCTGAGAGAGACATAGCTTTCGTAGATGTTCCTCTTGGAAGCATCTGGCAGGACGGAGTGGGCATTGTTGAGCTCCTTGAATTTATCTGTGGCGTTCAGGTTCTCTGGGTTCTTGTCTGGATGATGTTTCAAAGCAAGCTTTTTGAATATATATATTTTTTAAACGAAATTGAAAAGATTATTCACTCCAGAAGGCTAGCTAGCTGAAATGCCATCTTCAATGGCATTTCAATGCCAACTTTATGGTCGTATCTAATGCTTTCAGTAAGAGGCTGCACTATTATCTCTCATTTCCAAGTTGAGATCTTTTCCAATGTTTCAGTCTCTAGACGCATTCCTGTCTACACTCTCAATACCTGCAGATCACTCTGAATACCTGCAGATCACTCTCAATACCTGCAGATCACTCTGAATACCTGCAGATCACTCTCAATACCTGCAGATCACTCAGAATACCTGCAGATCACTCTGAATACCTGCAGATCACTCTCAATACCTGCAGATCACTCTCAATACCTGCAGATCACTCTGAATACCTGCAGTTCACTCTCAATACCTGCAGATCACTCTCAATACCTGCAGATCACTCTCAATACCTGCAGATCACTGAATACCTGCAGATTACTCTGAATACCTGCAGATCACTCAATACCTGCAGATCCCTCTCAATACCTGCAGATCACTCTCAATACCTGCAGACCACTCTCAATACCTGCAGACCACTCTCAATACCTGCAGATCACTCTCAATACCTGCAGATCACTCTCAATACCTGCAGATCACTCTGAATACCTGCAGATCACTCTCAATACCTGCAGATCACTCTCAATACCTGCAGATCACTCTCAATACCTGCAGATCACTCTCAATACCTGCAGACCACTCTCAATATCTGCAGACCACTCTCAATACCTGCAGATCAGATCCAGTCAGCAGCCAGCACCTTAGCAACTAGTGACAAAGATGGGGTGAGAACCCTCAACCCTCACACCCGTCAACACACACAACTGCCAGGCATTAGTACATTAGTACAGTACTGATATAAGCACAGTTATAGTTGGAATAATATGTATAGTACAATTAAAATTCTTCTAAGTCAGGCTAGAAAATGTGTAGATGTTGTTGACAGACACCATGAAACAAAAAATATAACCCCAGTCAGCTTTACATACAACAATAAATATAACTACAGTCAGCTTTACATAAAACAATAAATATAACTACAGTCAGCTTTACATAAAACAATAAATATAACTACAGTCAGCTTTACATAAAACAATAAATACAACTACAGTCAGCTTTACATAAAACAATAAATATAACTACAGTCAGCTTTACATAAAACAATAAATATAACTACAGTCAGCTTTACATAAAACAATAAATATAACTACAGTCAGTTTTACATACAACAATAAATATAACTACAGTCAGCTTTACATACAACAATAAATATAACTACAGTCAGCTTTACATAAAACAATAAATATAACTACAGTCAGCTTTACATACAACAATAAATATAATTACAGTCAGCTTTACATAAAACAATAAATATAACTACAGTCAGCTTTACATACAACAATAAATATAACTACAGTCAGCTTTACATAAAACCATAAATATAACTACAGCCAGCTTTACATAAAACAACAAATATAACTACAGTCAGCTTTACATAAAACAATATATGTAACTACAGTCAGCTTTACATAAAACATTTTTTTCTCGCTCTCTCTTTTTTGCTGTATATTGTAAATGTCATTAACATTTGATGATGCTCCGAAGCACGTCTGCTTGTTCATTTTTCATGATGCCAATAGGATCGGAAAATGTCACTATGATTACATATTCATTAACAACAAACAAGGGCTGCTCAAAAGCTAACCATTTGGATGGTTCCTGAAAGTGAATTCCAATTAGACTAATTAAGAATGACTAATTGTGATGGCACCTGTATGCATCCGAAGTTAATTCATATTATAAGTCATAAGATTTTGACTTACTACTGTACGTGTTGGAGTGCTTTCGAATGGAAATGTTTTGGTGAAATGAGAGAGAAGGCAAGGTATGCAAGAGGTCTTGACAGGCATATTTTGATTGAAATATAGGTTACAGTGTGTAGGTTAAAATAGTTATCCTAAACAAAATCTACATTAAAATGCGGAATTACATTGCAAAATATAATTGATAACGGCTTGGGTTTTAGCTGAGTGAATTGATCTTGAGTAAGCCCCTGTCATACTAACGTCATGACACAATAACTAGATTAAGGTTGAGTACGAAGACCAGTAGGTTTTTATCAGCAGCTCTTCATGTTGTAGGAAGTCTGTTCTTCTGTTTTATTGTAAGGTTCAGGTACTACTTGTTGTGTGGGTACATAGAAAGTGGGGCTGCAGCCATAATGCTAGAGTCTATTCCCAACGTGTTCTGACAAGCTTCCGAGTACACCCACCCTTGCATATGGGGGGCACACACACACACACACACACACACACACACACACACACACACACACACACACACACACACACACACACACACACACACACACACACACACACACACACACACACACACACACACACACACACACACAGGAATCTTTTATAAGCCCTGACCCGAGTACAACAAGGGGTGCCATCTGTTCTGTAGTATTAATATTTTAGTTTTATGGAAGTAATATTGTATTCATGCAGCTGTCTGACAATCACTGTCTGTGATTATAAAGGGTCTTCTAGCAGTCAGTCAGAGTGTCTGTCTGACTCACAAAGTCTTGTTTTTTGTCTCCTGAAAAACGTCCCATAGACATTGGTTGTTACGTGGCATTTGTTTGTGCTTTCCAGCACATGTTGCATGTTCACAGATCAATGTATAACCTGCTTCTGTGGAGAAAATGATCTTCGCATACTAACAAAAACAGTGTTTAGAGTATATAGAGTTAAATGGATGGAACTTTTTATATGGGTTAACATGCTCAAAGGGTTGCTGTCAGTGATGTAATATGCAGTTCAGTTTCTCCATTGAGGCATACGGTTATCTGTTGTCTGTTGTTTGTCTGGTTACTAGACTAACTAGCCCAATGACTCCCAAATTGTGTGTCCTATAGAAACAACCTGATGGGTCGGACCAAATATTGAAGTAGGTCACCCACTGGTTTAACCAAGCACACAGCTCAAGAAGTGAGGTGAAAGTGTGTGTGTGTGTGTATGTGTGTGCCTGTAGGACTTATTGATGTCGTCCAGTGTACAGGTCTTTTGGAGGCCCAGGACTAAGTATAGGGCCTCTCCTGAGGTGGACAGGGAACGCTGCCTTTGTTCCGACATATTCTCTCACCATTACCTGGACAACACAGCAACCACAATGATTTTCATATGATTCCTGGTATTGACTGTGTGGTTGTTCAGCTGATCCACTGATCTATCAGTAATGGTATACTGTACACACAGCATCTCTATTCATTATTGATAGAACTGCTATAAATAGTAACAAAGAATTTTCCACAGGGATTGTACCGTTCAATTGTTTTATCACTATATTATCTCCAACACTCTATTCGATCTAAGAGTCGCTAAAGATGTTGTCAACATTCATCAGAGAACACCAACATGAGAGAACTTGTCACCTTACTGTTTTAACATGGACTACGAACGCAAACACCAAACAACAGAGCTCAAAAGACTTAATTAAGAGAACTTTTAGTTCTCTTTTAACTTTTTGTGCTCACGTTTCAGCAGGCCCTGCTGCCAGTGGCCCTAGCATGATTAGCTGGATGTTGGGTTGGGGTTTAAAGGGGAGTTGGAAGTAGGTCTACTATACTGCAGGATACTGAGGTGTCTGGGTAGAATAGTAGTAGTGTCAACAGATTGATGACTTTCTGAGAGAGGGTGAAAGATAAGGTCAAATATTGACCGTAATGCTGTGCTTTTTAGTCTACTATCTTTTTAGTGGGCTTGATAGGATTACACCATGGGTTTCACAAAGCCTCTGCATTCAGTGGCAGATGACCACCACCTAGTGGAAGATAGACGAAACGTAGAAAAAAAGTATTGTCCTGAATATTCTTCTTCCACAAGATGGCGATACATACATGCAGATTTTACAGAGTGGCATGACAAGGGGGTAAAAACGTAGGTCGAAAAGGGTTTGCAAGTGGACACAAAGTTTACCATAACCAATATGCATTATATTCACCTCAGCTCCAAGTATATAAAGACTAGAATCATGATAGTAATATTGTATCTTATAAATTTAGATTGGGTAAAGTTTGCAAACCAGTGATTATTTCAAGGAATGGCATATCGCAGTTGTAATGTATTGTTTATGGTGTTGAAAGTCAATACAAAACAACAGATTGGAGTCACATTTAATTGTCGGTTTATTTCCTAATCTGCAAGAAGATACTTGTGGCCCCTGGGGAAACAGCAGGTAAGCAGCTCACCTGTCCCTGGACTCCCTTCTCTATACTCCGTGTCTCCTGGGCTTGCACACTGACTTGTGTGGCTAAGCATGTCTACCTAGGGACCAATATGTGTGTGCTTTAAAGAGACCGTAGGAGGAATTAATTAAGAAATGCTTTCCTACCCTTTCCCACAGACAGTCACACTCATGGGAGTGCGCACACACACACACACACACACACACACACACACACACACACACACACACACACACACACACACACACACACACACACACACACACACACACACACACATAATTTTAGAGTGGTCAAGTGGTTTGTTGAAAACATTTAGTAAAACCTACCAAATCAACACCAACCTCCATTACACTTTTAGAAATGTCTATAAAAAATGCAGCTTAATAGCCACCACAGCTAAACCCAGTCATTCTCAGTTGATATCCAACCGAATGAGGCTAGATAGGCTTGTCCTTGGCTAAGGGCAATATGGGGTTCCACTATCATGTGCCTAGCCTTCGCTGAGGGTGAGTGACTGGCTGGTGGAGTGATTTGGCACAATGTTGCTTCGGTTGCCTGGAAAAGATGCAGGACCGCGTGGCAGGGAGTGTGATTGTGTGGAATTGCATTCAGAGTGCCGTAGAAGAGAAGGAGAGATGGAGGGATGGAGTCGAGGAGAGGGGGATAGCCCTACTCATTATGCCCCTCAACTGGCATTCAGCCTGACTGTTGCCATGGTGCAGCTCAGGATTTTCCCCCAGCTCTCCTACATAAGGAAACAAAAAAATGGTCTAATTGGAATGTAAATAGAAGTGGTTCTTAGAACAGTGTTTTCAGGGGAGAAATCTGGAATGGTGTGTTCCTTGACTTCCTGGAAATAAGGTCTTATTTACATCTAGCCTACTACTCACACAACCGGACAATAGAGACACACCGGACAATGGCCACTTACTGCAGGTACTAGTTGTTAGGTCAGCCTGACATTGATGGGGGAGTAGTATGAATTCCTTTCTCTCTCTCTCTCTCTCTCTCTCTCTCTCTCTCTCTCTCTCTCTCTCTCTCTCTCTCTCTCTCTCTCATACATTTGTGGTAAGTTCTCCTCCCTACTGAGTGTGACAGACATTCACTGTGATCTCAAATGAATATCATGAATAATAATATGTGTATTTGATAGGGGGACTGTTCAAATACTATTCCTACCCCGACACCTGTCTAGGAACAATAAAAACCTTTCAGATAATTAATGAAGGTAGGGTAGTCAATAAGTCACTTTTCAAGTAAGTAGCCTATTATTATTTGTATTATTAATGTGAACTATGAGACACCATAAAGCTTTTATTAACAGATCATAAAACATTTTTTAAGAGTATTCCACTAAATTCCACCATAGTCTCACATTGAAAACTGTTGAGTACTACTTCTCAAGTACAACTGAGTGACTCATGCAAGAAAGGTAATCACAGGCAATGATGTGGACCTCTCTAGGGCAAACCCCATTGTGGTGGAATACCCTTGTGGAGGTCTGCGCCGTCGGTGTACGACTGCTCAAATCGGTATTGGGGATCGACCTGGACATGTAGCCAATAGTGTGGCTTGTTGCAAACAAAATCTACGCCATTGTCCAATCACTATAGATGTGACACTGGTAGCCATGCTGCAATTGGATAAGTTGGACAAGGGCGTCTTGTTCGCTCTCTAACAGCTCCATCTCTGGCAGGTGGTGTGTTCGAGAGAAGTCTCATGTTTAGAAAGGTAGCTAGGTAGTTAAAGGAAATCAATTTACCTTGGTTCACATTTTTGCTTTTTCGTTGCAGTTTATTTTTGCTTGATGTGCCAATATTTTTCCCGGGCGACGGGTTTAGGTGAGATGGACGTCGGGTTTCCCCTTGAGCCAGCCACTTTCTTTTGAAATCACACAGTGCTGCATTGAGTGAGACCGATGTGTGGTGAATCACGGTGCTATTTATGCTTGCATTGAGGAAAAAAATATAGATATTGATAGTTTCTTTTCGCACAGAAAATCTTGAATGAATATCACCGAACCACTGCTCCAATATGTTCCTCGTATGATTCCTTTCACTTCACCCACTAGTGATGTACATCGGTAGCTGTTTTTTTAAGTGGTCTTGCCTTTTTGTTTTGATTTGGAGACAATGCGGAGCCATATCACGACGAAGCACGTCTGAGACGAGTTTTTGAGAAGACAATGAGGAAACGTTTTTATGAAGATAGAGAAAATATAGAGGCCTCGTCCTTTGAGGGCCCAAATCTGTGTAGAAAAAGGTACTAAGTAGCAGCATGAATAAAATCCCCGGATAGAATGGGAACAAACGAGACTAGCGGCATAGACAATGTATTAATGACGGAGATTTTGGCAAGTTTGAAGTCGCCTAGAACAAAAATAAGTAGCCTTC
The DNA here is from genome assembly GCF_029448725.1 of Salvelinus fontinalis. NCBI lineage: Eukaryota > Metazoa > Chordata > Actinopteri > Salmoniformes > Salmonidae > Salvelinus > Salvelinus fontinalis. The sequence goes on along the minus strand of NC_074671.1, from coordinate 17,760,015 downwards.
TTCACTGCTGAAGTATTACAACGGATTCCCTCCACACAATAAAGGAGGAATACCGCTCTGCAATCAACCCTCTTATTTTCCTGCATTTTACTTTCCATTTGATCAATTCATTTCCCATTTTAACTTATTTTTATTCGTTTTTTAAAATCTGGATCCAACTTTGACTTTGTTCAATGGAAGTATGTTATCAGCTGCCGGTTTTGCCTCTAGACAGGCCGGTTCCTAAGCATGTCCTCAGCCGGAGAGGAGCCATCAGTTTCAGCTCCAGCTCGTCTCTCTTCGGCGCTCCTGATCCAAGGCAGCTGTCACAGGTAATGCCTCATTACTTCAACTGGATCGGTTTCAAATGAACTGTCTCGGCTCTCCATAATGACACTACATAATCAATTTGATGACATCTCATGCACTACCTAATAACTAACTATTGGATCGCTTCTTTCAGATTCATATGAGTGGTATGGGAATCCTGCAGGTGGTAGCCTATCAATTTGCAATGTCACGCTGAAACTACAAAATGATCAGTAAAAATGTTCACGTGGTTAAATGCAGTCACTCTTCAACTCAAAGTATTATTAAGCTACATTGTCTGAATTGTTGCAACGCCTTCAAGTGTTAGTTGCAACAGCTGTCTACTTGTTACTTTGTGCGCCAAGGAACGTGCTGCCTGGATACTTTTGTTTGTATTCGATCTAGTGTGTTCCAGTCTAGACACATTTAACAGACTCTCGTTAAATAGGTGAGCCACATTGGCTACTCCTTGATTTCTCATCGCGTTGTATAGTAGGCCTATTCATGGCATAGTTGTGCAATGTAGCTTAGGCCCATGAGTAACAGTATTTTGTTAAGCAAACTTTGGCGCAAGGAAACCAATCATGATATGAGCGGGAACTGATAACCCTAACACAATCACCAAATGATGAGGACATCGACTCATGTTTGGTAGTTGATAGTTAACCATCCTACAGAGTAATTGTATGTGATATCAGGGGTGAATAACTCATGTCCCACGCTCACATGCCATTGTATACTTAACACATTAACCAGGCAGTGAGATCTGTGTGTGCGAGCCGCGTCCCTCTTCGGTGGGATGTCATTAGTCTTTTGTCAAGCCCACTGCTCCACATCACAATCACCCCTGTGTCTGCTTTCAAATAGCCACACCATTACCCTCCACTCAACAACAGATATACAGCCCATATCTGTCAAAGGCTATCAATGTCCTGGCATAGAATTTGGTATTACTAGATTGCATAAAGTACTGCTTAGTTTTCTGATGCGATGATCATCAGTTTATTGAATATTCCAAATGGCTGCCATGTTGCACTATGGAACGTTGTTTTGAACGGGGAACGCTCGTTCTAGTTTTATGCACCCATGCGAAACCCGTAGACAGCAGGGCGCTAGATCAGACGGGCACTGTGTACAAACACACTGTAGGAGCCATTGTGCTCCTGGGTCGTGTTTGCCCCTTGTTTCTCTTGAGTGCCACAGTTCATTTGTAATTGGTGGGCTGTGTTTAAATTATTATTTTGGCCCTTTTGTTGGGAGAAACGGCTCACTTGCAACGAGCCACAGGCTTTGTAGTGTTAAGTGGGGTTCTTTTTAAACAATGATTTGCATCAGGTTTTGGTTTGTGCATCAGATGAGAACGGGTGCAAAAGTGAAGACTTTCCCACTGTAGTTGGACACCATGGTATGGAATGGAGATGTGTTTGCTATATGTTTTTTTTTCCACACACTACTTGCCATGGAGTGACTACTGTCCCTCTCTAAACATTGTTTCTCTCCCTCTGTGTGGCCATAAGGGTGAGTATTTTCCTCTGTGGTCACTGCTGTGTTCTGGTTCCAGTGTGCTCGCTTCCTGGTGTTTGTGTAAGCGGGGACAGGGGACGGGCTAGAGCTAGCTTTACTAAGGGAGCAGGTTCAACATGTGCCTGAGGGTAGTGGTTTGGCTCTCAACCAAACTCCCAGATGGCTGGAGTTTCAGGGGGTGAAAGTGTAGGGTTTAAGAAAAGATGACATCAGAGAAGTGTGTTTTTGTGCTTGCCGTCTGCATGTGGATGGGTGTAAAATATGCTCTAGTAGAGGACAATGGCCAAAGGTCGCAGCTGGTTTGTCTGTAGGGCTTCCATTTTTTTTTCTGGGCACGACGGCGGAGTGGCCAACCAAACATTGAGAGGAAGTGGGTGTGTGACACACACACACAGGCAGGATTGCCTCACCTGACTCCTGAGTTGGTGTTTACATCCAGAGAGCCAGGCCAATGCAGGGAAGAGTGCAGCTGTCAGTACCATGTGCCTGGTGCATTGATTGATAACTGAAACACCTCTCCACTGATAAGGCCAGGCCACAGAGCCAACTGACATTTGTCTTGTTGTGTGTATCCGAGATATAAAAGTCAATATGTAAACAGAAACACAGTATTGATGAGTTGCGGCGGTTAGTCCCTTGCTGATTTACGACAGGAAAAAGGAGATTTGGCAAATATGATCCAGCGTGCTACGCAACAGGACGAGATAGCACCACTTGTTTTTCTGCAGGCGGAGGGGATCACATGAGCACGCGCGTTGATCTTAACTGAAGCGATAAGGTTTTGACGTAGTGGTGTGCGTGGCTGGATTGACGTAGTTTCAGGATGTGGTAAGAATGCTGAAGGAGCTGTTAAGAGTCTTGCTGCTATTCTTTCACAACCACACGGCTGTAACCCCCGACGTGCCACACTGACAGACTATTCTCATGAAGGTTATCTGAATGAGTAGAGCTTAAAGGACTAGTACGCCGTCTGTGCACTGTCTTTTTTTCATTAGATTTGTCTTCACATGACTCTTCTGCTTGTGGTTCCTTGTCAGCTTTTGGTGAAATAGTGTACTCACCTGATCAAGGCATTCAACTGGAAAGGTTTGAGATGGGTCTAAACTCAATTAACAGTCATCTCTATCTATCCCTGGAGGAGTGTTGGACATAACTTCAGGAGCTCCTTTATAGTAGGAAAGAAAGGACTTTAACAAACCATACAGTTCTCAACAAGTCTCTCGTATTTGGCCAGGTATAGACTAAGTTGACTGACACTAACACATTCTAGAAACATTAGTGTTGGAATGGAGGTTTTGAATAATTAAATTTCTACCTTGATTCACTTCACATACTACAGGTGTTTCAATGCCTGAGCCACTTCCTGCCTATGACCCCCCCCCCCCCCCATCTCTATGGCTCAACACAGAGCACATCTACAACTCCATTCTAAACCTCTCCCTATACAAATATTTTCAATGGCTTTGTGACAGTTGTCCAGAGTAAAAAGCCCTGGTTGACTATATCTGACTGCTGTCTGCAGTGCTCTTACCATGGGTCTGGAAGTGTTCTACTGGAACACCATGACCTGCCCTGCCTGGCCTATAGTAGCATGAAACTGCCTCTATGGCCTAGAAACTGATCAAAGTTATTTTGACAATGGGTTTGTGTAGGATGACCTGATCCCAGATACTCAGTGCACCTCTCCTTCACAGGCCAGTGAACCCTTCTAAACCCACCTAATGACCTCTGACACTGGAGTGTGTGTGTATGTGCTGGAGTGGAGTGTGTCCCCATAAACCAGTGTTAGTAGGTAGACTCAATCTGTGGCTTTGTGTAAGTAGTGGCTGGCACACACATGCAGCAACCTGCGTTGCAGTAAAGTCCAGGTTTATGGCTTTAGCATTGCCTTACTGGAATGTGCCATGGCATATTACAGCATTGCACCGCAAGGGTATAACTCTTAGGAGGAAGTTTTCACTTTATGAAGCTCTGCTGACTCCAGCTGCTTTTAGCTCTCAGTTTACCGACACTGTTTGTGGCTGATATTCCAGAATTTATTGGCATACTGCTGGCTTCCTCCATAGTTTGATGTCCTGTCTGTCTCTGGACTGACCTCAGCTAGGGCTGGGTGAGCTGGACTAAAATATTGCAAATATTGTTAGCTGTTCATCAGCTTGGGGGTAGAAGCTGTTAAGGAGCCTTTTGGACCTAGACTTGGTGCTCCGGTACAGCTTGCCATGTGGTAGCAGAGAGAAGTCTATGACTTGGGTGACTGGAGTCTTTGACAGTTTTTTGGGAGGCCTTCCTTTAACACTGCCTAGTATATACAGTACCAGTTGAGTTTGGATACACCTACTCATTCAAGGGTTTATCTTTATTTTTACTATTTTCTACATTGTAGAATAATAGTGAAGACATCAATTATGACATAACACATGGAATCATGTAGCAACCAAAAAGTTTTGAACCATTCAAAATATATTTCAGATTCTTCAAAGTAACCACCCTTTGCCTTGGCAGCTTTGCACACTCTTGGCATTCTCTCAACCAGCTTCACCTGGAATGCTTTTCCAACAGTCTTGAAGGAGTTCCCACATATGCTGAGCACTTGTTGGTTGCTTTTCCTTCACTCTGCAGTCCGACTCATCCCAAACCATTTCAATTGGGTTGAGTTCACGTGATTGTGGAGGCCAGGTCATTTGATGCAGGACTCATTACTCTCCTTCTTGGTCAAATAACCCTTATACAGCCTGGAGGTGTGTTGGGTCACTGTCCTGTTGAAAAACAAATGATAGTCCCACCAAGCGCAAACCAGATGGGATGGCGTTTCGCTGTAAAATGCTGTGGTAGACATGCTGGTTAAGTGTGCCTTGAATTCTAAATGAATCACTGACTGTGTCACCAGCAAGCACCATCACACCACCTCCATGCTTCATGGTGGGAACCACACATTGCGGAGATCATCCGTTCACCTACTCTGCGTCTCACAGACACGGCGGTTAGAACCAATAATCTCAAATTTGGACTCATCAGACCAAAGGACAGATTTCCACCGGTCTAATGTTAATTGCTCATGTTTCGTAGCCCAAGATAGTCTCTTATTGGTGTCCTTTTAGTAGTGGTTTCTTTGCAGACATTTTACCATGAAGGCCTGATTCACGCAGTCTAGTCTGAACAGTTGATGTGACTTAACTCTGCAATTTCTGAGGCTGGTAACTAATGAACTTATCCTCTGCAGCAGAGGTAACTCTGGGTCTTCCTTTCCTGTGGCGGTCCTCCTGAGAGCCAGTTTCATCATAGTGCCTGATGGTTTTTGTGACTGCACTTGTAGAAAGTTTCAAAGTTCTTAATGTTCCGCACTGACTGACCTTCAGTCATTAGGGCCGTAATTAGGGCCGTTTTCATAACAATCGGAAAACGGTCTTTTTTTTTACACCTTTATTTAACTAGGCAAGTCAGTTAAGAACACATTCTTATTTTCAATGACTGCCTAGGAACGGTGGGTTAACTGCCTTGTTCAGGGGCAGAACGTTAGATTTTTACCTTGTCAGCTCGGGGATTCAATCTTGCAACCTTACAGTTAACTAGTCCAACGCTCTAACCACCTGCTTTACATTGCACTCCACGAGGAGACTGCCTGTTACGCGAATGCAGTAAGAAGCCAAGGTAAGTTGCTAGCTAGCATTAAACTTATCTTTATAAAAAACAATCAATCATAATCACTAGTTAACTACACATGGTTGATATTACTAGTTTATCTAGCGTGTCCTGCGTTGCATATAATCGGTGCGCATTTGCGAAAAAGGACTGTCGTTGCTCCAACGTGTACCTAACCATAAACATCAATGCCTTTCTTAAAATCAATACACAAGTATATATTTTTAAACCTGCATATTTAGTTGATATTGCCTGCTAAAATGAATTTCTATAAACTAGGGAAATGGTGTCACTTCTCTTGCAACAGAGTCGGGGTATATGCAGCAGTTTGGCGCGCCTGGCTCGTTGCGAACTGTGTGAAGACTATTTCTTACTAACAAAGACAGCCAACTTTGCCAAACGGGATGATTTAACAAAAGCGCATTTGCGAAAAAAGCACAATCGTTGCACGACTGTACCTAACCATAAACATTAATGCCTTTCTTAAAATCAATACACAGAAGTATATGTTTTTAAACCTGCATATTTAGCTAAAAGAAATCCAGGTTAGCAGGCAATATTAACCAGGTGAAATTGTGTCACTTCTCTTGCGTTCATTGCACGCAGAGTCAGGGTATATGCAACAGTTTGGGCCACCTGGCTCGTTGCGAACTAATTTGTCAGAATTTTACGTAATTATGACATAACATTGAAGGTTGTGCAATGTAACAGGAATATTTAGACTTATGGATGCCACCCGTTAGATAAAATACGGAACGGTTCCGTATTTCACTGAAAGAATAAATGGTTTGTTTTCGAGATGATAGTTTACGGATTCGACTATATTAATGACCTAAGGCTCGTATTTCTGTGTTATAATTAAGTCTATGATTTGATAGAGCAGTCTGACTGAGCGGTAGTAGGCACCAGCAGGCTCGTAAGCATTCATTCAAACAGCACAATCCTTCGTTTTTGCCAGCAGCTCTTTGCAATGCTTCAAGCATTGAGCTGTTTGACTTCAAGCCTATCAACTCCCGAGATTAGGCTGGTGAAATGGCTAGCTAGTTAGCGGGGTGCGCGCTAATAGCGTTTCAAACGTCACTCACTCTGAGACTTGGAGTAGTTGTTCCCCTTGCTCTGAGACTTGTCGACGTGTTCCTGGTTCGGGGCGAGTAGAGGGACGGAAGCTATACTGTTAAACTGGCAATACTAAAGTGCCTATAGGAACATCCAATAGTCAAAGGTATATGAAATACAAATGGTATAGAGAGAAATAGTCCTATAAATTTTATAACTACAACCTAAAACTTCTTACCTGGGAATATTGAAGACTCATGTTAAAAGGAACCACCAGCTTTCATATGTTCTCATGTTCTGAGCAAGGAACTTAAACGTTAGCTTTCTTACATGGCACATATTGCACTTTTACTTTCTTCTCCAACACTTTGTTTTTGCATTATTTAAACCAAATTGAACATGTTTAATTATTTATTTGAGGCTAAATTGATTTTATTGATGCATTATATTAAGTTAAAATAAATGTTCATTCAGTATTGTTGTAATTGTCATTATTACAAATTAATTGTAAAAAAATCGCCGGATTTTAATCGGTATCGGCTTTTTTTGGTCCTCCAAGTATCGGCGTTGAAAAATCATAATCGGTCGACCTCTACTCCTGAGGGTGGGAAAGGTGTTGTCGTGCACTCATGATTAGGTGTGTTTGGACCGTGATAGTTGATGTGGACACCAAGGAACTTAACTCTCGACTCGCTCCTCTACAGCCCTGTCGATGCGAATGGGGGCGTGTTCGGCCCTCCCTTTTCCTGTAGTCCACAATGATCTCCTTTGTCTTGCTCACGTTGAGGGAGAGGTTGTTGTCCTGGCACCACACTGCCAGGTCTCTGACCCTCTCCCTATAGGCTGTTTCGGTGATCAGGCCTACCACTGTGGTGTTGTCAGAACTTAATGATGGTGTTGGAGTCGTGCTTGGCCACGCAGTGGTGGGTGAATGGGGAGTACAGGAGGGGACTAATGCCACACCCCTGAGCGCCTCTGTGTTGACGATCAGCATGGCAGATGGGTTGTTACCTGCCCTTACCACCTGGGGTGGCCCGTCAGGAAGTCCAGGAACCAATTAGAGAGGGAGGTGTTTAGTCCCGGGGTCCTTAGCTTAGTGATGAGTTTTGTGGGCACTATGGTGTTGAATGCTGAGCTGTATTCAATGCATTCAAGTCCCCGGCCACTAGGAGCGCCGCTTCTGGATGAGAATTTTCTTCTCTTCACTACATGTGCACGGCACAACAGACTTGCTGATGGATATAGAACTCTATGGACTCGCTAGCTCCTGCTTTCTTCCGTTGCGCTATTTTCAAACACGTGACTAGCTCATCTAGTTTGGGGAACTACGGTAAGTTTCATTATGGGGCATAATGCTTTATGTCTTAACCTATTGCACAAGTTGGCTGCGGGTATTAACTTAAGTAGCTACAAATATTCAAATTCATTGAAAAGCTTAAGATTGTTTTGACAGTATTGGGCCGGGGGGGGGGGGGGTCCTGTTGCTTTTTCAAAAAAAACAACTATGTACATCTAGGTAGGGCTGGGCGATATTGGCAAAAGTATCATATACAATTTTTTTTATTTATTTTTTACGGTATTTGAATAATACAATGAGTAGTGTGACCCTAGGGTGGCAACACATACATTCTAAGTGATTTCAATGGGTTTGTCTCCATTCTGATTGGTTTATACTGTTTGTCGGGCTGCATGATATTGGCAAACAATCTAGACCTTATTTTTAACTAAATGTTACAATTGATTTAAATCACAAGTCAAATCATAATACACTTGGGTGAACTGTTGGAATCATGGAAATGGAATGATTAGAATTCTATAGTTAGAATTTTATTAGCTAGCAATTTAGCATTAGCAGCTAACACAATTTAGCATTAGCAGCTAACACAATTTAGCATTTTTTATTTTTCTTATTTTTTTTATTTCACCTTTATTTAACCAGGTAGGCTAGTTGAGAACAAGTTCTCATTTGCAACTGCGACCTGGCCAAGATAAAGCATAGCAGTGTGAACAGACAAGAACACAGAGTTACACATGGAGTAAACAATAAACAAGTCAATAACATGGTAGGAAAAAGAGAATCTATATACAATGTGTGCAAAAGGCATGAGGTAGGCAATAAATCGAATAATTACAATTTAGCAGATTAACACTGGAGTGATAAATCATCAGATGATCATGTGCAAGAAGAGATACTGGTGTGCAAAAGAGCAGAAAAGTAAATAAATAAAAGCAGTATGGGGGTGAGGTAGGTAAATTGGGTGGGTAGTTTACAGATGGACTATGTACAGTTGCAGCGATCGGTTAGCTGCTCGGATAGCAGATTTTTAAAGTTGTTGAGGGAGATAAAAGTCTCCAACTTCAGAGATTTTTGCAATTCGTTCCAGTCGCAGGCAGCAGAGAACTGGAAGGAAAGGCGTCCAAATGAGGTTTTGGCTTTAGGGATGATCAGTGAGATACACCTGCTGGAGCGCGTGCTACGGGTGGGTGTAGCCATCGTGACCAGTGAACTGAGATAATGCGGCACTTTACCTACCATAGCCTTGTAGATGACCTGGAGCCAGTGGGTCTGACGACGAACATGTAGCGAGGGCCAGCCGACTAGGGCATACAGGTCGCAGTGGTGGGTCGTATAAGGTGCTTTAGTAACAAAACGGATGGCACTGTGATAAACTGCATCCAGTTTGCTGAGTAGAGTATTGGAAGCTATTTTGTAGATGACATCGCCGAAGTCGAGGATCGGTAGGATAGTCAGTTTTACTAGGGTAAGTTTGGCGGCATGAGTGAAGGAGGCTTTGTTCCGGAATAGAAAGCCGACTCTAGATTTGATTTTGGATTGGAGATGTTTGATATGAGTCTGGAAGGAGAGTTTGCAGTCTAGCCAGACACCTAGGTACTTATAGATGTCCACATATTCTAGGTCGGAACCGTCCAGGGTGGTGATGCTAGTCGGGCGTGCGGGTGCAGGCATCGAACGGTTGAAAAGCATGCATTTGGTTTTACTAGCGTTTAAGAGCAGTTGGAGGCCACGGAAGGAGTGTTGTATGGCATTGAAGCTCGTTTTGGAGGTTAGATAGCACAGTGTCCAGGGAAGGGCCGGAAGTATACAGAATGGTGTCGTCTGCGTAGAGGTGGATTAGGGAATCGCCCGCAGCAAGAGCAACATCATTGATGTATACAGAGAAAAGAGTCGGCCCGAGAATTGAACCCTGTGGTACCCCCATAGAGACTGCCAGAGGACCGGACAACATGCCCTCCGATTTGACACACTGAACTCTGTCTGCAAAGTAGTTGGTGAACCAGGCAAGGCAGTCATTAGAAAAACCGAGGCTATTGAGTCTGCCGATAAGAATATGGTGATTGACAGAGTCGAAAACCTTGGCCAGGTCGATGAAGACGGCTGCACAGTAATGTCTTTTATCGATGGCGGTTATGATATCGTTTAGTACCTTGAGCGTGGCTGAGGTGCACCCGTGACCGGCTCGGAAACCGGATTGCACAGCGGAGAAGGTACGGTGGGATTCGAGATGGTCAGTGATCTGTTTGTTGACTTGGCTTTCGAAGACCTTAGCTAGGCAGGGCAGGATGGATATAGGTCTGTAACAGTTTGGGTCCAGGGTGTCTCCCCCTTTGAAGAGGGGGATGACAGCGGCAGCTTTCCAATCCTTGGGGATCTCAGATGATACGAAGGAGAGGTTGAACAGGCTGGTAATAGGGGGTGCGACAATGGCGGCGGACAGTTTCAGAAATAGGGGGTCCAGATTGTCAAGCCCAGCTGATTTGTATGGGTCCAGGTTTTCCAGCTCTTTCAGAACATCTGCTACCTGGATATGGGTAAAGGAGAAGCTGGGGAGGCTTGGGCGAGTAGCAGCGGGGGGGGGGGGGGGGGCGGGGCTGTTGGCCAAGGTTGGAGTCGCCAGGTGGAAGGCATGGCCAGCCATTGAGAAATGTTTGTTGAAGTTTTCGATTATCACGGACTTATCAGTGGTGACCGTGTTATCTAGCCTCAGTGCAGTGGGCAGCTGGGAGGAGGTGCTCTTGTTTTCCATGGACTTTACAGTATCCCAGAACTTTTTGGAGTTAGAGCTACAGGATGCAAATTTCTGCTTGAAAAAGCTGGCCTTTGCTTTCCTGACTGACTGCGTGTATTGGTTCCTGACTTCCCTGAACAGTTTGCATATCACGAGGGCTCTTCGATGCTATTGCAGTTCGCCACAGGATGTTTTTGTGCTGGTCGAGGGCAGTCAGGTCTGGAGTGAACCAAGGGCTATATCTGTTCTTGGTTCTGCATTTTTTGAACGGAGCATGCTTGTCTAATATGGTGAGGAAGTAACTTTTAAAGAATGACCAGGCATCCTCAACTGACGGGATGAGGTCAATATCCTTCCAGGGTACCCGGGCCAGGTCGATTAGCAGCTAACACAATTTAGCAGCAACTTGTATTAAGACACAAAGTAGAAACCGCATCCTTATCAACATTGTTGCGTATGCTACATTGACCATGCAGACTGAACGCAAGTTTTTCGTGGTCGAGCAACAACAAATGCGCTCTTTGCGTGACGGGTCGGGTTTAGTTCTGTGGTGAGTGAGTGAGTGAACTCAAGTAGAGGATTAAATTATAAAAATGGATGTTACACATGGTGTATCATATTTAACAAACCAGACATTGAAATACCATTATATGGTAAAGTATAAACCCAAACTGGGTTTTTACTGGGGGGGAATAGTCATTTAGACAGGTTACCTTGGTGTTCTTGGGCACTGGAACTATGGTGGTTTGCTTGAAACATGTACATATTACAGACTGGGTCAGGGAGAGGTTGAAAAATGTCAGTGAAGACACTTGTCAGCAGATGCTCTAAGTATGCGTCCTGGTAATCTGTCTGCGGCCTTTTTTTTTTAAAGGTCTTAGTCACATTGGATAGAGAGCGCATGGTCACATGCGTCCGGAACAGCTGATGCTCTCATGCATGGTTTTGTGTTGCGAGCATAGTTATTTAGCTTGTATAATAGGCTCACGCCACTGGACGGCTCGTGGCTTGTTTTCCCTTTGTAATTCATGATAGTTTGCAAGCCCTGCCCCATCCAATGAGCGTCAGAGCTTGTGTAACAGGACTCTCTTGGTCCTGTGATGCTTTCCCTGTTTGAGGGCGTATGCAGATAAAAGTGTCCCGCTCCTTAAAAGCGGCAGCTTTAGCTCGGTGCGGATGTTGTCTGTAATCCATGACTTCTGGTGTGGATATGTAGGGATGCATGATATATCAGTGAACATATTGGAATTGGACGATATTAGCTAAAAATGCCAACATTGATATCGGCCTGACGTCTAGTTTAATGCGCATGTGTGAAGCAGACGTGCATACCTAATATGACGTAATGACGCCACATAAAATTTTGCGCTACACCTGCAACACAGCATTGTAGCATGCAACACAGAAAGAGTAAGAATTTCAGTGAGACAACTCAAAGGCGAAATCCATTAATGCCACGATAATGGAATTCATTGCGCTTGACAATCAACCGTTCTCTGTCGTGGGTGATGTTGTCTTTTGCGACTGGTTGAGCATCGGTACACACTAACGTTACCAAGTGCGCTATTGTTCAGATGTTGCCCTACAGGAGTTACAGTAATAGCGTCACTGCTATTAACTTCACGACATACTATTGCACCCTGTTTGGGTCTTTACAAGTCAAATAACACTATTTGACACGTTAAATAAGCTTTTAATTTGACACGTCAAATAACACCGTTCTATTATAGAATGTGTGTTCTGAATTTGCAAGTGCAAGCCAAGCGCAACCACTATCTGCAAACACCGGCCACGAACGATGTGTTTACAATACCGCGTCGGTAATAAAGCATTATTTGTTTGACCGCAACTTCTGAGGTAGCTAGCTTTAGCACCTAGCTAGCACCAATACAACCAGCCTGAAAACAATGACCAGTAGAAACTGCAGTCATTTAAACTATTCTTAGAAATGATTTAGGAATCCTTGTAAGTATTGTTGTTCACCTATTAAAATTCAGTTCATGACAATAAATAGCTAGCCAGCTACTTAACCCTGTTGCCCAAAGCTAACGTTATAAACAGCCAGCTAGCTTCATCTGACTAGTGAGGCTCGATCTGACCCAGTTATGTTGTGAAGCTAGCCACAATAAGGATTGGGCACAATAGTGGAATTTGTGGTTTGCCTTCAAAATAAAAGTACCTCTTGTTTTTTTTAAAGGTGATGCAGAAGGTTACAATTGGTGGAATCATGCCATATTTAGACTAGATAATGTTAAACAAGGTTGGAATGTGACACAAAGAAATGGGGTATCAGTCTACTTGGTGACACCCACAGAACACAACTGTGAAGAGTTTACGCAAATATTAGCATTGTATCTTATCGCGTGACTGAAATCCCCTCCCCAGTCAGCCTATTGTTCATACATAATGCACTGTACAGCTTTACCTAAGGATTGGGGATCAATGAAATGGGCTAACAGTCTACTCAATACCCTCTGCGTTATCAGACTCCGACATCCACACATTGTTTTTTCTCAGGAATAGTGTTCAATACACAGGTTGACAATAAATGTGGCTCAATTCCGTAGTTTCAGAGTCCTGCAATAAGAGCTACTACGCTAATGTTCTCGGTGTCACTGAGTAGATTGATACCCCATGTCATTGATCCACAATCCATAGGTAAGGCTGTACAGTGAAATGCATTACCGTTCAAAAGTTTGGGGTCACTTAGAAATGTCCTTGTTTTTGAAAGAAAAGCACTTTTTTTGTCCATTTTAAATTAACATCAAATTGATCACATGCAGTGTAGATATTGTAGCTGGAAACGGCTGATATTTAATAGAATATCTACATAGGCAAACAGAGGCCCAATATCAGCAACCATCACTCCTGTTCCAATGGCACGTTGTGTTAGCTAATCCGAGTTTATTATTTTTGAAAGGCTAATTGATCATTAAAAAAACATTTTGCAATTATGTTAGTACAGCTGAAAACTGTTGCTCTGATTTTAAAGAATCAATAAAACTGGCCTTCAGACGAGTTGATTATCTGGAGCATCAGCATTTGTGGATTCAATTACAAGCTCTAAATGGCCAGAAACAAAGACCTTTCTTCTGAAACTCGTCAGTCTATTCTTGTTCTGGGAAATGAAGGCTATTCAATGTAAGAAACTGAAGATCTTGTACAACGCTGTGTACTACTCCCTTCACAGAACAGCACAAACGGTCTCTAACCAGAATAGAGGAGTTGGAGGCCCCAGTGCACTACTGAGCAAGAGGACAAGTACATTTAGTGTGTAGTTTGAGAAACTGGCAGCTTCATTAAATAGTACCCACAAAACACCAGTCTCAACGTCAACAGTGAAGAGGCGTCTCCGGGAAGCTGGCCTTTTTATATGTTGGACCAAACCATAAATGCAAATAGCGAGTTGAAACTGCTTGTTGTCAGAGGAAGATTATCTTTTGCATTGTTGTGAGTGGCAGGTGGAGAGGCTTGGTGTCCCTGTGCGAGTGGAAAGGTGCACCAAAGGAGCGACTGGGATGAGACTTAAAAAGACAACCTCGATTCTTGGAACATCGTTCTAAAACATATTAATTCTATCACCCAGCCCTAGCTAGTACCCAGTGTTTTTATGTTGTCAATGGGCTGTTCTCAGCTAGAACCCAGTGTTTTTATGCCGTCTATGGGCTGTTCTCAGCTAGAACCCGGTGTTTTTATGCCGTCTATGGGCTGTTCTCAGCTAGAACCCAGTGTTTTTATGCCGTCTATGGGCTGTTCTCAGCTAGAACCCAGTGTTTGTATGCCGTCTATGGGCTGTTCTCAGCTAGAACCCAGTGTTTGTATGCCGTCTATGGGCTGTTCTCAGCTAGAACCCAGTGTTTTTATGCCGTCTATGGGCTGTTCTCAGCTAGAACCCGGTGTTTTTATGCCGTCTATGGGCTGTTTTCAGCTAGAACCCGGTGTTTTTATGCCGTCTATGGGCTGTTCTCAGCTAGAACCCAGTGTTTTTATGCCGTCTATGGGCTGTTCTCAGCTAGAACCCGGTGTTTTTATGCCGTCTATGGGCTGTTCTCAGCTAGAACCCGGTGTTTTTATGCCGTCTATGGGCTGTTTTCAGCTAGAACCCGGTGTTTTTATGCCGTCTATGGGCTGTTCTCAGCTAGAACCCGGTGTTTTTATGCCGTCTATGGGCTGTTTTCAGCTAGAACCCGGTGTTTTTATGCCGTCTATGGGCTGTTCTCAGCTAGAACCCAGTGTTTTTATGCCGTCTATGGGCTGTTCTCAGCTAGAACCCGGTGTTTTTATGCCGCCTATGGGCTGTTCTCAGCTAGAACCCAGTGTTTTTACCACTGACAGCGTGAGGAAGTCTAGTTTTATCGCTGGGGGTCATTTCAATGTGAAAGGACCAATGAGCACCAAAGTGAAGTTTTATAGGAACATATTAAATTGGGTGTCAAATGAAAGCCAAGAGTCTATTTTTGAGAAAGGAAGGCGCATACATGTTCCATCCTAAAAATGTGTAATAAGCGAAGGCTTTGATTTCTGATCAAAGGGGTCTTAAAAGGTATTAGAATACTTCAACATTGTGTTTTGATGTAAAAGACCCCTTCCAACTATCAACTTTTTGTGGGGGA
The DNA here is from genome assembly GCF_029448725.1 of Salvelinus fontinalis. Taxonomy (NCBI): domain Eukaryota; kingdom Metazoa; phylum Chordata; class Actinopteri; order Salmoniformes; family Salmonidae; genus Salvelinus; species Salvelinus fontinalis. Next base: position 17,744,867 of record NC_074671.1, on the reverse strand, counting down.
TTTCTATGAAACATTTCTTTGTGCTTTGAAGTTCCGTTACCAAAAACCCACATCTTTTAAGATATTTTCTAATTTCTCTCCCTCGTGAGGGAGAATTAATGAAAGTTCACAGAAGTAACAAGGAAAGGTAGAGCTATCAATTAGTTAGTGTTTTTACTGATATCAATTTTGTTTGTGAATAAAACAAATTCTGGTAAAAAAAAAAATGGGTAATGGAATTTCTGCAATTGAATTGGCTACAATAGGAAATCGTAGTAGTCACAAACCACAGTTTGGTTCACAAGTTTGGACAGTACAGCCCAGAGTAGTGTTCAGAGCACACAAGTTGAGTACACTAATGTGCTGTACTTTGTTGTCCAAACTTGTGAAACATAGATGACTATGATTTGTTCCGGATGACCCAAATTTGGTCTTGTTTGGGGACAGAGTTCATTAAAACAATTAGCCAGTGTGGGGAATGATACCCAAATATGCGGAAGAGAATCTTGCATATTTATACCTTTTTGTGTACCTAATTTGGGATACATCACGATGAAGCTAATGACATTCATATCCATAATTATACATTTCTGTGTAGTACAGATCAGGGACCCAAGATAAAATTCAGGTAACGGGTGTAAATCACTTCACTCTTTTGGTTACTGAAATAGAGTTTCAAAGTCAGTGTGTACGTCATAGCTGACACCCCATTTATTTCTGCAAACATTGTTGAATCTTCATTTGGAACAGATATTCTAAGTTTCTGGAAAGCACGGACACAAAGATTCTACAGAAATTCTGTTACCAAGTTTTGCATCTGCACAGCTCTTCCAGTAAATGTGTTTTTGTAAAATTGTCAGTAAATTAATAAAAGTAGTCCTTGTTCATGAGTTGTATGGTTTTGTTAAACTTTGAAATCAATGGTTTTTGCTTGGCATACATTTTATGTGACATTGCCCTGGAGCTAAAACAGGGAAGTGTGGGTGGATGAGCTTTGACCAGGCTCTGCTTAACACCACTTTAAAGGCCTGGAGCTGCTAGACTTGGCATCAATGATCATTCACAGGGTTTGCTCTGTAGAGCTGTCTGGTTGGGTTTAGATTTAGCTTCAAGTACACCTACAGTAGTGTCAACTAGGCTACACATGATCAAACTCAATGCTGAAAAAGTGTTGAGATGCGGTGCACTTGAATTCCATCTAAAAACATTTTGTTTTACTTAAACTGTTCCCTCAGACTAAAGGAAGGTTTAGGACACACCTTTTTTTGTTTGTCATTTACTTGTGTGAAACTGAACAAACTACAGATACTAACCTGATCTCTATGGTTTCACAGGCAGCCCTCCACACCTCTGATTCAGAGGGGTTGGGTTAAATGTGGAAGACTCAATTAAGTTGAATGCATTGTTGGGCAACTGACTAGGTATCCCCCTTTCCTTTCACATGGCCCGAGGTTGATGCCTCAGTCCAGTCTGACCTCTGACTATCTTGGAGAAGTTGCCTGAGGGGGACCTGGTAATCCTGCCAGTTGGCTGCTAACTGACACTGAAGTGATGAGTGACGGTACAGGCCAGATCAGACACGCCAGCAATAGCTGTCAGCCAAAGGGGGGTGTGTCTGTTTGTGATTGAAAAGGGTATATGCAGTAGTTTGGGGTCTTTCTGCTTATGGTTATGCCTGTCTGTTTATCCCCCCCGCCCACGCACACAAGGTGGATATTACTCACACGCTAAGCGGTGGTGCTGTGTGTAAACACAGCAGCGTGTTGACAGTAAAATACTGCACCATAAGCCTGTTTGCAAGCCGGTCAAATATTATCTTGGATTGGCCGTCGCCGTCATGGGAGCTTAGACTTAGAGGACACTTAGGGTCAGAGGGAGATGGACACACCCAGAGAGAGAGGGTGTCTGTGACGACAGTTTGGTGGAGACCCTGATCTTTATCTGGGTTTCTAAGTGGTTACAGTTGGACGTGTGTGTGAGACAGTTGTTGTTAAACTGGTCACCATAACTCTGGACTGTTTTTCAGATGTGATCAATCCCAATGGTACTAGGCCATAACAACCTGCTTAAACATTTTGTTTATAATAATTCTGTCACCTTCAGTTGACACCCGTAAGCATCAATAAATTGCTGTTTTAACGGCCTCTCCACTGCATTGTGAGAAAATGGCTTCAAAGCGTTTTGTTTTTCATTCGAGAGTGGAGCCCAGCGGGGATGAGCGAGAGAAATAAACTGAGTGAGGGAATGAAAATGGGTAAAGTATCATGAATGCAAATGAGGCTGAGCCGATTGACGTCACGGGCCTGAGTGATGTGCCATCTGGGGACACCCTGGCTGGAGGGGAGGAGAGCCTGGGAGAGCCAAGCTCAGCCCAGGGAGGGGGAGTCTTGTGGGGGAACTAGCTCTGGAGACACCACCCTCCCCTCTGGATCGTGTGTGTGTGGTGCAAGGGGAGGTGAGCCAAGGCCGTGTACAGGCCTGAGCATCTGTCTGCAGGTTGAGGATATCCCCTGGTTAGATCCTCTGTTACTGCAACCTAGGGCCAGGCACCAGTGTACACCTACTAGATAGATAGATATCGCGCTCTAGTATTGTCCTAGGTCTGTTTGTCTGCATTTTTGAAACCATGTTTGACTTGGCTGTATGAATACTCTTACCCTCCCTCTTGGCTGTATGAATACTCTTACCCTCCCTCTTGGCTGTATGACTGCTCTTACCCTCCCTCTTGGCTGTATGACTGCTCTTACCCTCCCTCTTGGCTGTATGACTGCTCTTACCCTCCCTCTTGGCTGTATGACTGCTCTTACCCTCTCAGTACCAGCCAGAAGGAATGCCTTGTCTGTCGGTCAGTGGGTTTGCCTAACTTTGTCTTTTTCCATGTGTGTGGTTGTCTCGCTGCCACTGTCTCTCCCCCCCCCCCCCCTCTCTCTCTTTCTGTCCTGCGTGCTTGGTAAGCCTAGAGTGTCGTTGGGAGAGTGTCGTCGTCTGCTGCTGTCCTAATCAGCAAGCAGCTTTGCTCTATCGTCACGGTAACAAGGAGCCTATTACTGGGGAAATGAGGTGTGATTAACTCTTAGGTTTTACCAGATGGCCATCTCAACCCAGTCTGTCTGGAGCAGCATGTTCCCCCTACATGTAGTACAGAGCTTCCCACACCATAACCCACCAGCTCTCTCGCTACACGCACCGTGCATATGTCATGTGTACACACGCGCTCGCACGCGCTCCGTGTGAGTGTTTGCGTGTGCTTACGCAGCATGCATGTTTCTCACACTAGCTGATAAATAGATGGAGTGTGTGTGTGTACCATCACAAAGACGACGCACCTTGTGAGCCTGTGTGAAAAGTCTATCAGTTGAACCCAACCGTTCAGCAGCCTAACAGTCCTCAGCGGAATTAAATGGATGGTTGAACCCAGATGACTTTAGTAGACAGAAGGCCAGCACCACCAGTATTATCCAAGTGTTTGACATCGTTGCATATTTCTCTGGTGCTCTTCTGATTTACCAATGTCTTGGACACAAATGTTTTATATTTTTTTGTCTTTCCTCTCCTTCAGAGACGAGGGGCCATCTCATATGACAGCTCAGATCAGACTGCTCTGTACATTCGTATGCTTGGTAAGTACTGCCCCCTGTAACATACAGTACATACCAACTAGCGTTATGCTAGTTACTGTAAGTACTGTCCCTACCCACCCACACTCACTCAGCAGCACCACCAGCCATTTTGTTGTAGCACAACTAGCATTTCAATACTAACAACTAAGTACTGCTCACTGTCCCCACATTCAGAATGAACAGGCATCAGGCCTCTAGTTTGCACATCAAGGAAAGGGTTGAAATATTATTGTCATATTATATAATAGTTAAGTAACAACGTAAAAGGGATACATAGATTTTAAAAAGGGATAGAGGATTTCAAGCAGACTGAGAGATGGATCACTCGTCTGATCTCTTTGATAATCTCGCCATCACATAAGGTTTAAGTCATGTCTGAGTCCGTCCAGGTCAGCCGTTGGTCCACAGAATTAAGCCTCTGAATTTTGAGGTGATTTACTGAGGCAGAGGTTTAATTCTGTGTCGTGCTGGGCCCATAGGTCTGTGGAATGTTCTGGGTCCTCTGTGTGGATGCTAGGAGTCCACTCGATTTAGACCAGTATGTCTGTGGTTGTTTAAGAGTCTGTCTTGTTGGTTATGTATATATTCTATGTTGTCTGCACTGCCACGCAACATTTCGGGATAATAGTTTATTGAATTGGATTTAGCCCTGCCTACCCAGCAGTCAGTCTAGCAGACCAGACCAAGACAGATTAGACCTTTATGCCTGTTCAGTTGTCATGGGAGATTATATACATAGGGCCAGGAGTTTTCCAGGAAATACTCTGGGCCCTGTTTATAACCTTCAACTGGCCAGGTCACTGACCTCACTTCCTGTCCGGCGGAAGCTATGATGGTTTGTGCTGCAAATAGTTTGATTAACTATTTTCGGATACAATTCTGTTGGAAGTTAACTTAGATTTGTACTTTTTTTTAAAACACAGATTACAGACCTCTTCAGTAGTTCAATCATCTCAAGAAGACAATCTAAATGACCATTTTACTTAACTCAATGATGTAACAACAATTTTCTGCTACTAGCGTTCCCCTGGTTAGCTCTGGCTCTAGTATTAGGCCTGCTTTGAGAGCATGTGTTTTTGTGGAGTTGGTGGATATTAAAATTCATAGTAAGATGTGCTGCAGCATCCCAGTTCAGGACATGTAGGCTATTTGCCAGGGCCTGTGATAAATTACTAGGCCAGTCTATGTTGTTGTCATACAGTGGGGTTAAAAGCATTATAGCGTAGAGGTCAGTGCACATTGCAAATCAACTGTCTGGCCCATATTCCCCTGACGTCAAGGCCCGCTGGCACACAATGGGGAAAACGTGACTCTCCACATCTCATCACACATTTTAAACGTGCAGCTCACACACACAGACACCAAATGACTTGGATGTGTGATTGTATGTATATGTGAGTTTGTTTACATCATACATACCTTTATGTATATTTCAATTAAATCTGTGAGCTGTATGTGACCGTCCTTTAATGGTAATTCCCAGTTTTGCTATTTTGCTAGGGGCTTGTGTTATATTCAAACAGCTGTTCCCAAGTAAGTAAAGCTGGTGGGAGTGAGACTGTACTGAATGACTGATCTGATGTACAAATCAGTGCTGAAGAGCTGCATTAGCCTATCAGTCTGACTGCTGCTGAATGACTCATCTAGGAGACCACTATTGACTGGGTTGCCTGGACCAGTACCATAGTACCATAACAATAGTCAGTGTTCGCCTCTGAGTATGAAGCACAAACCTGTCTACTGTACTCTACTGTAGGTTGCTCTGCTGCTCTGACTACTAATACTAGTGTTACTGTAGCCTTGCCTGGCATTGCATGCTCAGCTGTTCCTAGTTCTCTTAGTGGTCTACATGCTGCTGCCCTTTGGAGAGGGAGAGTGCATGTGTGTGAGTACAGCATGTTGGTGACCTGTGTATGTGGGAGCGCTCTTTCTCCACTGTACGTTCCATGACTCTTGAGGACGTGTGTGCGTGTTGCTTCCCTCTAGGAGATGTTCGAGTGAGAAGTCAGGTAGGATTTGAACCAGAAGGAAGAGGTTCCTATCCGTACCTGTGCATTGACTTCCGGACCCTACACTGTGAGTATGAACCATGACGACAACAAAAAACGTATTTCCTCACTGCGTAGTAGTGGTGTGAATTTTCTCTAGTTACCCTCACTGATCAGTTAAGAGATAGAGATGGTACCGGCATACAGCCCTGCCCCTGCGGGTACCACCTGTCTTAACTCTGTAGATCTGCTACACCTGACATGGTGGTGAATATCTTATTTATTTCACACACTGATTAGTTGCCATCATTGTCTTTGTGTAAATAAGTCAACCTGAATAATCCGTATGTGACTGAGCAGGGTGGGGTACTATTCTAGTTCAGGAAGTGGAGTGATATTTAATTTGGACAAAGTCTTGTAGAGAAAATACTGTAAAACTTTCTATTCATGAACTGAATGTCAATCTCAAATCTTTTAAATTGACCGCCAACCCTGAATGTGAGTCTTGCTACGTTAGTGACTCCCATTCCAGTGGAGTTCTCTCTCTGACAGATGTTCCATGTGTTCACTTCCTGGTTTAAAAGTAATTGCCTTCCTCGGAATGCTGACATGCTTCCTGAGTTGTACCATGACTTTGCAGCCATGGGGTGGGTGGGTGTCCACTGACAAAGCATGACTTGTGACGTGTGTGTGTGTGTGTGTGTGTGTGTGTCCAAGCAGTAGGCTAAGTGTAGGCAGTGTAAGTGTGTGTGTCCATCCTCGGGCAGTGGTGTTCATAGTCGACCAGTCTTGAATCCAGTGGGACCTCACAGGAATGCAGTGTGTATATACATCAATCATTTGTCCACTTCTTTCATTCTTATTGATTTAATTTTTATTGGTTTCATCAGTGCTCTTATTGGTATCAAATCAAAGTTTATTTGACACGTGCGCCGAATACAACCAGTGTAGACCTTACAGTGAAATTCTTACGTGGGGGGAAAAAAAAACTAAACACACAAACAATTGGTTAGGCGCCATTTCACAATTCATCAGTGTTCCTATTGGTTTCATCAGTGTTCTCATTCACGTATTGGACATTTGGATAGCCCTTAGTCTCCATTATAAGTCCACCCAAACATTTGCAACATTCCTGATTTAAGATTTGGAGCAGATGTCTGCGACTCCAGTGCCTGGGGATTATCAAACAGAGTACATTACTAAATGATTAGATAGACCTCTACTGTGTAAACCAGACAGGCCATGTCATCCCTCTGTTTCTTTCTGTACAACAGGAAACGGTTGAATCTATCCACTATGTTGTAAACCGTGTACTGCAAGGGGTCCTCGGCCATATCTGGGTTTTTGACAACAAACATTTTATGACCATTACTAACAGATAACAAAAAAATGGCTATGGAATAGTTGAGGGTGTAATACAATGTTATAATATTAATCCACAATTCATTTTCTTACCCCTTGGTAACATGGGCCTGGGAGGCTCACAGGGATATTGGTATCCACTGTACGCCATAAAAAAAAAATTCAACTTAAAGGCCCAGTTTAGTCTGAGGTTGGAATAATACAGAAAATTGATGCCCTTTTAGTGTAAGACCTGTTTGCTTGAAATTTCAGCTGTTTTGGAGGGTTAGAGTTTTGGCCTGCCCGGTGACATAGGTGGTACATTAGAAAGAGTTCTTAAACTGGAGGTTGGTGACACCTTAATTGGGGAGGAAGGGCTCGTGGTAATGGCTGGAGCGGGAATAGGTGGAATGGTATCAAACACATAGTTTCCATATGTTTGATACCATTCCATTCGCTCCGTTCCAGCCATTATTTTGAGCCGTCCTTCCCTCAGCAGCCTCCACTGCTGCCAACGGCTAGTTTTCTCCTCCCCACTCAGACCACTGACAGTCCTAGCAAAATTCTTGCTTGAGAAATTGTACTTCGCTAAGAAGGTATTTGTTTATTTCTTACCATTTGTAATTGAAAAGTCACAGTAAGGTACTTCTTTCAATATATTTTTGGGCAATGTACTAATTTTAAGCTTTAAAACTGCAACATGTTCTCTGTCTAATGACAAAATGTGTAGAATTGCAGGACATTCGCTTGAAAACGGCACATTTTTCTCTGATGCCAAGAGGTGGGCCTTTAAAATGATCCTTCCCAGGGCCTGAAGGTTTGTCCGGCCATGCACTGCCAAAGTCAGTCAGTGGTGGAAAAAGTAACCAATTTTCATACTTGATTTATACTTTACTTCTGAAACTTAAGTATATTTAAAACAAAATACTTTCAAGTAGTATTTTACTGTGTGACTCACTTTTACTTGAGTCATTTTCTTTTAAGGTGTCATTACTTTTACTCATCTCAAATTCCTTATTAAACAAACCAGACGTCACGATTTTCTTATTTTTTATTTTATTTACGAATAGCCAGGGGCATACTTCAACACTCAGACATCATTTACAGCCAGATCAGAGGAAGTAAGGATGACCAGAGATGTTCTCTTGATAAGTGTGTGAATTAGTAAATGTTCCTGTCCTGCTAAGCATTCAAAATGTAACGAGTACTTTTGGGTGTCAGGGAAAAGGTATGGAGTAAAAAGTACACTTATTTTCTTTAGGAATGTAGTGAAGTAAAAGTAGTCCAATCTAAATAGTGAAGTACAGATACCCACCAAAAATCTTTAAAGTACTACTTAAGTACTTTATACCACTGGTCAAAGTAACACTCCTTGTATGCTAGTTGTATATCACCTGAGTTATGAGGGGGTCCCTGACGAATTTGCTATAACAAAAAGGGTCCTGGACCCAAAAAGTTTGAGAACCATTGTTTTAAACAGCTCCAATGTTCTGAATAAACCCGTGTGTGTTTTCAGCCTGCTCAGAATCAACCTCAGCCTCTAGTCTTATCCCTGGTCCTGGCTTCATCTCGGCTGGGCCCGTGTCTGGTAGGCGGCTCCGCAGACTGCTCAGCTTCCAGAGATACTTGCACTCGTCCCGTCTGCTCTGGGGAACAACCCACCTCAACCCCCTCCACATCCTGGATGAGGACTACATTGGACAGGCCAAGGTCTGATGCTCACACAGACCATACGCTCTGAGCCAATCATACACTCGTATGCATACACAATTCATGTTTATGTGCATGGCTTAACACAGACTTACATTTACGTGTGTTTTTCTCTTGCAGTGTATGCTGGAAAGGGTCGGGAGCTGGAATTTCGACATTTTCCTCTTCGACAGATTAACGAATGGTATTTCTAACAGATGTCCATCTTTTCTCCCAGACCTTTACCTACATTTTTGTAATGTCATCATCCTCACAGAATGTGTGACATGACTGCATAGGCCTGCTTTCAACTCATCAGACATTTATAGACAATGATGCCCTCTGGTGTTTGTTTTGCTGAATGCTGTGTAGAACTGGGATGGTGGGGACTCTTAAGTCATTCTCCATAGATGTTCATTGCAATGCTCAACTCCACCACAAACACAACTACCCACCCATGAACACTATTCCTGACCAGCTCTTCAACTAAATCTCACATCCCTCTCCATGCAGGAAACAGCCTGGTGATGATGACCTTCCACCTCCTGAACCAGTATGGTCTGCTGGAGCTGTTTCAGCTGGACATGGTGAAGCTGTGGCGCTTCCTGGTCATGGTGCAGGAGGACTACCACAGCCTCAACCCCTACCACAACGCTGTGCACGCTGCTGACGTCACGCAGGCCATGTACTGTTACCTGCGAGAACCCAAGGTAGCAAACAGATTGACAGTGCTAGTTTTCTGTTGTACAGAAAGTATTCAGAAGTAGCTTACTGGGTGTTTGAACTGGGTTATTGACAACATTATCCCACTGAGCTAAAGCCTAGGCATTTGCTCCTGGAGCAGAGAAAAGTGAGCTGACATTTCCTGTCTCTCCATAGCTGGCCAAGTCCCTGACGTCCTGTGACATCCTCCTGGGCCTGTTAGCAGCTGCCACTCATGACCTGGACCACCCGGGAGTCAACCAGCCTTTCCTAATCAAGACCAACCACTACCTGGCCAAGCTCTACAGGGTGAGAGCCCATAGCTGGAGCAGTCCACAGCTACTTTAGAAGCCATATTAGACAAGAGGGTTATACTACAAAGCAGGATCACTGAGTTGGCTAACTATTGATTTTCTGGTTAATTAAAAAGATAAATTTGGGCCTCCTGAGTGGCACAGCGGTCTAAGGCACTACATCACAGTACTGAGGCGTCACTACAGACTGGTTCGATCTCAGGCTGCGTCACAGCCGGCCATGACCGGGAGACCCACAAGGTGGCGCACAATTTGCCCAGCGTCCGGGTTTGGGGAGGGTTTGGCCGGCCGGTATTTTCTTGTCTCATTGCGCTCTAGCAACTCATTGTGGCGGGCTGGGCACCTGCAAGCTGTCGTCAGTTGGACGGTATTTTCACTGACACATTGGTGCAGCTGGCTTCTGGGTTATGGAGCATTGTGTCAAGAAGCAGTGTGGCTTGGCAGGGTTGTGTTTCAGAGGACGCATGGCTCAATCTTCACCTCTCCCGAATCTGGAGGGGAGTTACAGCGACAAGGCTGGAGGGGAGTTACAGCGACAAGGCTGGAGGGGAGTTACAGCGACAAGGCTGGAGGGGAGTTACAGCGACAAGGCTGGAGGGGAGTTACAGCGACAAGGCTGGAGGGGAGTTACAGCGACAAGGCTGGAGGGGAGTTACAGCGACAAGGCTGGAGGGGAGTTACAGCGACAAGGCTGGAGGGGAGTTACAGCGACAAGGCTGGAGGGGAGTTACAGCGACAAGGCTGGAGGGGAGTTACAGCGACAAGGCTGGAGGGGAGTTACAGCGACAAGGCTGGAGGGGAGTTACAGCGACAAGGCTGGAGGGGAGTTACAGCGACAAGGCTGGAGGGGAGTTACAGCGACAAGGCTGGAGGGGAGTTACAGCGACAAGGCTGGAGGGGAGTTACAGCGACAAGGCTGGAGGGGAGTTACAGCGACAAGGCTGGAGGGGAGTTACAGCGACAAGGCTGGAGGGGAGTTACAGCGACAAGGCTGGAGGGGAGTTACAGCGACAAGGCTGGAGGGGAGTTACAGCGACAAGGCTGGAGGGGAGTTACAGCGACAAGGCTGGAGGGGAGTTACAGCGACAAGGCTGGAGGGGAGTTACAGCGACAAGGCTGGAGGGGAGTTACAGCGACAAGGCTGGAGGGGAGTTACAGCGACAAGGCTGGAGGGGAGTTACAGCGACAAGGCTATAACTACCACTTGGCTACCACAAAATTGGGGAGGAAAAAGGGGCATAAAGATTAATAATAAAAAGCTCATCTTAGATAACAATTAGCCCAAACCCATTACAAGCTTATCTTTCCTAAAAAATAAAATGTTATATCAGAATATTTAGGCCAACTTTTTGATCCTGCTTTGTAGTATAACCCTCTGGCTAACGCTACGCTGTCATGTTGGCCAAGCTCTAGAGGGGAGAACGTAAAGCAATCCAAGCTCCTGTAGCTTTAGACCTGGCTGGAGATCACTAGATGGCCATGTAATGTTGAGGTCCATGATTGAATGCAGTTAGTAGCTCAAGATGACAGCATTCTCAAAATCTGTCTCTGGCCTGTAGAACTCCTCTGTTCTGGAGAACCACCACTGGCGGTCTGCAGTAGGTCTGCTCAGAGAGACTGGCCTGTTCTCTCACCTGCCTGCTGAGGAAGGGTCAGTCATGTTGTTTTTCCAGTGCCAAATGTTTGATTTAAAGAGCAAGGTAATGAGTTGGTTGTTGTAGTATACATTTTATTTAAACTCATGATCTCACCAGGCTGAAGATGGAGCGCCAGCTGGGTTCTCTGATCCTGGCCACTGACATCAGCAGACAGAACGAGTACCTGGGGAAGTTCAGAACACACCTGAACCAGGATGACCTGTGCCTGAGCAACGCCAGCCACCGACACTTCATCCTCCAGGTCAGTTACCAGCTGGGCCATAGGCTTAGAGTTGGGCCTGGGGAAAATGTGCTAACTAACCAGTAATTGTGGCTCTTAGTTGTGCCTGGGGAAACTGTGTAGAACTGTCTGTTTTGTCTCTTTACAGATGGCTCTGAAGTGTGCGGACATCTGCAACCCCTGCAGACCCTGGGAGCTGAGCAAACAGTGGAGCGAGAAAGTGACTCAAGAGTTTTTTCACCAAGGTAGCCTCTCGTTAATCTCTAATTTTCTCTTCACCTATCCTGTTGATTTCTGATCGGTGTGTGTTGTCTATCCCTCTGTAGGAGACATTGAGAAGAAGCACAAACTTGAAGTCAGTCCACTGTGTGATAGCCAGAGAAACTCAATGGGAAACATTCAGATTGGTAAGTTATGATATCTAGGTAAGTACTAGCTACATTCCATTGATAGAACCAGAAGCTCTATTAGGCCTGCCTTTCGAACCCTGTGTGTGTGTCCGTCTTCCCTTCCCCAGGCTTCATGACGTATGTGGTGGAGCCTCTGTTTGCCGAGTGGGGTCGGTTCTCTGACACGCGTCTGTCCCAGACCATGCTGGGCCACCTGGGGCTGAACAAGGCCAGCTGGGGTGGGTTAGTACAGCAGGAGCGGCCGTCGAGCCCCGACGAGCTGGAACCTAGCAGCCCTGCCTCCGTCACCATGCCAACGCCTGCCGTCACAGAGTCAGAACCAGAGTCTGCCTCTGCTGCGGAACCCACAGCCATCACCACGGCAACAGCCACGGGAGCAACCAACTCCAAAGAAATACCTCAGGGAAGCAAAGAGTCCTGACGCTCCACGTTTGCCCTTACAACCCCGACCCTTAACCCCTGGCCTCACCACACACTGGGTGGGACAGGTGGGAGGGGCAGGGTGTGGACTTCAAACCCCACCCCCCCACCTGAACCATAAGTTTGTGTTGCTGTTGCGTCCCGTCTTTGACAAACCACTGATTTTATTTCATTTTTAATTCCTTTCCTTGACATGGAGAAACACCTAGATACCTCATTTGGCTACTGCTGTATTTGTTATTTTTATTAGCTTGTTATTTATTTCTCTAGTTTTGGCCTTACTAATTTGACACTTTGTGGCAAAGTGAATCTAAGGGAATGACAGTAACTGAAGAATACACTTTTCTAGTTGAAGTGCCATTTTCAAACCAAGTTCTACAGGATGCTTTGAAGGTCATTGAGTATTGAGAAGAGGCTCTAAAGACTGCACAGAAATGACATGGTGTGTGTTTTTATAATGAATCTTCTTCCTCATGTGAAAAAGAAAAGTGACAAGCCCAGTCCTTTTGCTGCCTCTAACGAAGACTGTTTACAGATGTCTTTGTTGTCACATCGAAATTAATCATTTTGGTTCCGCGATATGCCTTCTAAGCACAGATGTGAAGAAACATTAGCGTTTGAACTGTTACCCCACTGCTGAAGTCGAGCACAAAGCCTCCGTCTGACAGACGGACAGTCACCAGATGCCATAAAGATAACACCACCTGTGCTCCATTGTATTCCTCTTCTCCTTGCACTCCCAAAAGACTGAAATGTTGGAGACCGTTTCTGTTCTGAAAGAATGGTATTGTAGAATGGAACCAATATGAAAAAGCATTACTGTGGACTCAGACTGTAGAGCATGGGTGACCTCGATCTCTGTCACTCTAGACCATTTCACACGCATCTAAACTCCATCACAATGCAACTCGCTCAGGGTTTTGCCTATCTCTATCCCGAGGTATAGGTTGGACTGTAGTAGTTTAGCTACCTGGTAAACATGTTTACGTCTACTGAATGGGACTCTGTCTCTAATCATCATAGCCACATGCAACCTAGAGGACTGCTCTACCGATGCCTTAACTATGCACAAACTACGCTAAGTGACCAAACCAGCTTCTTCTACTCATTAAGTGCATCGTATGCTTGCACTCTCTGATCCCCTTTGCCTTTTGTGAGTAAACCCAATCCTTTTTTTATGGAAACATACCATCTAATTTAGGTGGTTTTCTGATTCTGTACAGACGGCACAAATGTTTTGAACAATAACGGGTGCTTTTTATTTTAGCTGATTTGTCATTTCGCTGTAAGACTGTTGATAAACTGTTTACAATTTTTTTGCAACAGCCATTTTGGGAAGATGACTTAAGTATCAAACCATTTTGTAAAGGCTTTGCTGTATTGACCTTTTGATACATGCCTGTTGCAGTTTTTGATTAATAAAAACAGTTGACAAATTTCAATGATCCAATTGAACTTCAGTGTTCGGAGTCATAAACAGGGCTGTATTGAGCGAGATACTCAACATGTAATGAATAGAGCTGACATGACAGGCAACTCTGTTCTAGATCATGTGGAACTGAGGACATAAACCGAAGGAGCTTCAGGGCTCAATGTAGGCAAGGCTCCCATGTTAGCACCGACTGCATTCAAGGTAAACGCTGCATGTCAACTCATTTGGAAATTACCTTTTACATTTCTGTAACACTTCAGCGATTGATTTAAGAGCCCTCGGTCATTGTTCAACCACTCAAGGTCTCTGCTTGTGCAGATTACTATAAATGTGCAAACAGTTCATATTTACCTGAAATGTATCTTTGATGTGATTGAGATTTGGAAAATAACATTTCATGCACACACATCCAGAGTTTCATTGGTTTTATTCATAAATTTGATTCTAAGTTTGTCAAATGTGGATGACATTTCCCCTCACACAATCCCTATGTTTGAGTTAGGGTTTTAAATCAAGTATTACTGACAGTTGTCCATACTCCCACCATGAAAAGGTTCAAAGCTTAGTATGTCACTGAAATAAACTGGCCAATGTCTTCAATTGTTTCCCGTTAGTGGAACTGGTTATGGTAGGAAACTAACATGTTTCCCTTAAATGTTTTCATATTGTGGTTTAAAAAGAGGGAGTAGATTACCTCAAGATGAAAGTGGGCTTGTCATGGATCTGGAATACACACCGATTGGAACTAATAAAAGCATCCTCCTGCCCAGTAATGAATAAAATGACTGGTAGATTAGTGTAAGTTTGGTCCACTCTGCATAGTGAGGTACAACTCAAAGCGATCCAGTCTAAGATGAAATACAATTAAATCAACCATGGACGCTTTGATAATTGGTAGCAACTACAACTTGACAAGTATTAACTAGAAATACATTTAACTGACTAGGATGCAATTTACAAAAATGATCCCTCTTCTCTGCATACATCTCTATCCCTAGTAAGAAGTAGACAAAGACCCAGTGAGGCAAAAATAAAACTGCCTTGAAAAGGGCATGGATAAGCCTTTGTCTCTGTGCAGTTAGAAACTGTTCAATCCCATAAATTCCCTTTAATACATGTAGTTTAACAGTTGTCAGTTATGTTAGACTATATCCAGAACACAACACTGGTGAATGTCATTGGAATTTAATTGTGGTACAAAAATCTACATTAAAAGAAAATCTGACAACCAATCTTGGACCGTCCTAATTTAAGATCGAAGACTTCAAAACTGGCATCAATTTAAATGAAACAAATATATATGTTATCAAAGTGCAAGAACTGAAGACTCAGGCAATGCAATACTGTTGGTGAGTAGATTGATTGCATATCTAGTCAGAAACAACATGGCCATCCACAGAGACCGGTGACAAACAGGTTGATAAGGCACTTAAGTGTCCATGGGTGTCTGGAGGTCCAGAACTCAAACCATCTCTGTGGGTGCTCAGAGGAGCTTTCTCTGGCCAGTAGATTTCAACATGTGCTGCCCAAACTACATGTCAGGTAAAAGAGAGAGACAGGAGCAAATTGGTTTCCAAACTCACATCAAATATAAAATCTAAGATTTTAGTCATGCTTGCACTTCTCTTACCAAGGGTGTCTCTGGGTGTAGTTTCACTACAAGGGCTGGGGTTTTCAACCGGTACTGCCTTACCTAGAGGCCAGAGAAAGTTAAGCAAATGACAACCCAGACACAGAATAGCCAGAAATACACAGATCTAAGGTTTTACACAGTGTAGTTTGAAACTATAAGGTCCAAACTGGGGATTCATGGTTGATGTAATAGACTAATGTAGTATCAGTGTTGCTATTACCAGGGGAACCTCTACTTTATCGGTCTTGGGGAATTCAGAACAGAAAGGTTTCAGTTCAGAGGCTGGGAAGTCAAACTCCTTGTCCTCATTGCTGTTGTGGTGATAGCGATGGGCAAACTTGCGCTTCAAGGCATTAGCGATGAGAGACGCAGCATCTGTGGACTCACTAGGCTTGGCTTGGCTCTCCTCTGGCCGGCTGGACAATAATAAACAGGAAGTAAGGAAAATCTGTTTTAGCTGGAAATTAGTCAAGTTTTCAGTTAGTAAAACAGTTGTGCTCATCTTCTAATGTAGAAGTCAGACGAACATGGTGCCCACCTCTTAGCGGGGCGCAGCTTGACTTTGCAGATGTCTTTAAGCACATCCAGCATGTTGG
This sequence comes from Salvelinus fontinalis, assembly GCF_029448725.1. Taxonomy (NCBI): domain Eukaryota; kingdom Metazoa; phylum Chordata; class Actinopteri; order Salmoniformes; family Salmonidae; genus Salvelinus; species Salvelinus fontinalis. The sequence goes on along the minus strand of NC_074671.1, from coordinate 17,728,865 downwards.
GGACCTCTGCCTGCTTGGGCCCCTGGTGCAGCAGAGTCTGGCCCTCTGTCTTCTTCCCACGGCGCTCCTGGATGAGGCCAATGACTGAGAAGCTCCGCTGGGGCTCTGGCTCGGCCTGGTGCAGGCTGGGTAATGATCTACGTCTGGGCAAAGGTTGTTGTTTGGGCTGAGGTGGGTGAGAACGGAACATGAGCCCTGACGGTGCTTCTGACCTGGAATGGGACCAATGGTAAACAAGCACCATATTAGAAGAGGGGAAGATGTTATAGTTAACACATGAGCAAAGGAACTGCCTAATGAGCAGTGTATGGGGTCAATAAACAGTAGCTTTCTAAGGACAGCATCACAGCTTGAGAAAGTGTGGCCGTTCCACGGCCCACTCTCCTCTTCTTACCTCGGTCTACCAAATCCAAACCAGTCATTTTCATCTTCCTCCTCTTCCCTGTCGATCCAGACGAAAGAGGCAACCAGTCCATTCTGTCTCCCAGCACTGTTCAGGACACTACCACCTTCAGTGTAAGGATTGAGCTGAGACACAGGGCAGCCATATTAAACAATACACCTAAACATTCTCCTTACATACCAGAGGATTGGGTCAACAACTAAAACTCAACTGAAAAACAGGGTCCTGTTTAGCCACACGTGTGCTATTCTCATCTTATGACTCAAACTGTATTCACACTACTTGGAAATGCATTCTGACAGACATTTGATTGGCTTTGGTTGACAACAAAAAACAGAGACCATGGAGGGTACAAGACGGCACCAAGGCCGATCCTTATGCTGTCTATCAATAGCCTGTCAAGGCCGATCCTTATGCTGTCTATCAATAGCCTGTCAAGGCCGATCCTTATGCTGTCTATCAATAGCCTGTCAAGGCAGATTCTTATGCTGTCTCTAAAAACTCAGCATAGGAAAGATAAGAAAACAGAAGAAATAAGGACAGTGGATACATTTCAAGGGACGGTCCTAATAAGAGGACCTTTGCATGTATGCTACCAGAAATGTGTCAGCAGCACAAGGTTACTGTTACAGGTTTCCAGGTGAACTGACCTAAAGCAGACATAATGCATTCCTCACAGAAAGGAAGGACAGCTAAAGAGAGGGAGAGAGAAAACAGTGTTGAAAAGACAAAAATTGAATCTACAGATTGAGAACAGGGAACTAACATGACTACCTAAATAAACTTTAAAAACACAGAACTGTTCCTGTGACTAATGCAAAAAAAAAAACCCAAAAAAAACAGACTTCTGTTCAATCTAAACATTCAAAAGGCCCCGTAATATGTTTTCACCAAATTGGAACAAAAGGCCAAAACAAAAAAACTCTTTGGTCCTTTAAAAACCTTCTGAATGTAAAATAGTGTACTAAAACTTGGAAAATAAATAGGACTCTGAATGACAACATATTGATGTTTCCAACATTAGGGCTGTTAATTTAAAGAAGTTAAATCCGCTTTGTGTTTCATTTCTTTTGCCATGACACTAACGAGTATCGCGATACTGGCATCGTCCCAGTCCTACTAATAATCCCAAACAATCAGCACGTAGCGTCATGTTTTCCATTCTGTTTAGAGTTGGAGCATCAAAACAGATGAACAAGCAGGGAAAACACTTTGATGAAAGTGACTTGACCATTAGATCAGAATACATCAGGCCAGAACGCTAAGAAAACATGACACTTGAGCACAAGGCTTGGAGAGAGAGAACAGAGAAAGGCAGAGGACAGATAGTCAATGTAGCAAGCGCTGACAAAGTGATAGATATTGAAACAATGTCACACACAGATCATACTCTGTCAAAGTATGGCAGCAGACAGTCTACAAAGAATATTATCAATCACTTTTAGTTCTATAACATGGCATAGATCATGGAGACTTCCGACATAGTATGCCTGCCTTCTCTGTCGCAGATACAGTCTTACCTGAAAATGGACCCTGGGGCATGGTTTAAGGGGAAGATTGGTGGCTATTCTTCTCACAATACTCCTCGAGGACCCATACGCCTTGCTTGAAAAGCCAAAGTCCTGCCAAAAATGAACACATAGGCTTATGGTTACGTACTAGAACCAAGATAATGGGTACGTCACTATTAAATCATGCCTTAAAGACAGTATAGTGAAAGAGCCATGAGGACAAGATGTACAACGTGGAGACTTTAGTGATCCACAAATAACATATACAGCTGAAGTCGGAAGTTTACATACGCTTAGGTTGGAGTCATTAAAACTCGTTATTCAACCACTCCACACATTTCTTGTGAACAAACTATAGTTTTGACAAGTCGGTTAAGACATCGACTTTGTGCATGCCAAGTAATTTTTCAAATAATTGTTTACAGACAGATTATTTCACTTATAACTCACTGCATCACAATTCCAGTGGGTTAGAAGTTTATAAACACTAAGTTGACTGTGCCTTTAAACAGCTTGGAAAATTCCATAAAATTATGTCATGGCTTTAGAAACTTTTGATAGGCCAATTGACATCATTTGAGTCAATTGGAGGTGTACCTGTGGATGTATTTCAAGGCCTACCTTCAAACACAGTGCCTCTGTTTGATATCATGGGAAAATCAAAAGAAATCAACCAAGACCTCAGAAGAAAATAAATTTGTAGACCCCCACAAGTCTGGTTCAGCCTTGGGAGCTATTTCCAAATGCCTGAAGGTACCACATTCATCTGTACAAACAATAGTACACAAGTATAAACACCATGGGACCACGCAGCCGTCATACCGCTCAGGAAGGAGACGTGTTCTGTCTCCTAGAGATGGACGTACTTTGGTGCGAAAAGTGCAAATCAATCCCAGAACAACAGCAAAGGACCTTGTGAAGATGCTGGAGGAAACAGGTACAAAAGTATCTATATCCACAATAAAACGAGTCCTATATCGACATAACCTGAAAGGCCGCTCAGCAAGGAAGAAGCCACTGCTCCAAAACCGCCATAAAAAAGCCAGACTACGGTTTGCAACTGCACATGGGGACAAAGATCGTACTTTTTGGAGAAATGTCCTCTGGTCTGATGAAACAAAAATAGAACTGTTTGTCCATAATGACCATCATTATGTTTGGAGGAAAAAGGGGGAGGCTTGCAAGCCGAAGAACACCATCCGAACCGTGAAGCACAGGGGTGGTAGCATCATGTTGGTGCTTTGCTGCAGGAGGGACTGGTGCACTTCACAAAATAGATGGCATCATGAAGACAGAAAATTATGTGGATATATTGAAGCAACATCTCAAGACATCAGTCAGGAAGTTAAAGCTTGGTCGCAAATGGGTCTTCCAAATGGACAATGACCCCAAGGATACTTCCAAAGTTGTGGTAAAATGGCTTAAGGACAACAAAGTCACGGTATTGGAGTGGCCATCACAAAGCCCTGACCTCAACCCCATAGAACATTTGTGGGCAGAATTGAAAAAGCGTGTGTGCGAGCAAGGAGGCCTACAAACCTGACTCAGTTACACCAGCTCTGTCAGGAGGAATGGGACAAAATTCACCCGACTTATTGTGGGAAGCTTGTGGAAGGCTACCAGAAACGTTTGACCCAAGTTAAACAATTTAAAAGGCAATGCTACCAAATACTAATTGAGTGTATATAAACTTCTGACCCACTGGGAATGTGAAGAAATAAATAAAAGCTGAAATAAATCACTCTACTATTATTCTGACATTTCACATTCTTAAAATAAAGCAGAGATCCTAACTGACCTAAGACATGGCATTTTTTACTAGGATTAAATGTCAGGAATTGTGAAAAACTGAGGTTAAATGTATTTGGCTAAGGTGTACGTAAACTTCAGACTTCAACTGTATACACGCATGACTAAGTCGGTTTGGATAAAGGCATCTGCTAAATGTTGATCTCAAGAAGCTTTAACTTTGTCTTCAGCCCCGCGCTGCTTATGAGTATACTGTAAAAAAAAAAAAAAAACGCTAAAAAGTCTGATCAGTGACAGTTGAGATGACAGATATCTGGTCTGACCACGATAGGACTGTGGCGGTCACGAAATTTCCTCAGATGGTGATAGTCACCATTTCCTCAGATGGTGACTGTTAATTAACAAACGCATTTAGCATCTCCTGGCTTCCACACACAGCCTACAAGCCACTGATGCAGACCTTTGGAATATCTACAATTTTAAAAAGTAATAAATCCATATAATATAGCCTACACTATCACAATAAATCCATTATTTATTTTAGGCACGTCTAAAGAAGCATGATATGAAGAAAATGTTGTCTATTTCAGAAGAACAGAATAGCATACTCGAGTTATCCTTATGCTCGGGTCCTGATCTGGCTATGCCAAATGGCTGTGGGCTACACTAGTTCCTTTAGTAGACACGAATTAATTAGAAATCCATGGAATTATTTTCTAGTATGGAGAATACAATGGAACTAAGCTGAAGAAAATAGAAAGGATATTTTCTCCAATCGATTTGAGGGAGTGTGCACATTCGGCTATTCTGTGTTGAGCAGTTAAAGAAACAGGTATTCCTATAGGCTTAATTTAGAGTTATTAATGTAACTTTAGTTGTTCTACAAACATTGGGCTATACGTTTTGATTTGTAATACATTGCAAGGCTGCATGAAGCGACTAATTATGATTTGAAGAAAGTTACTTGAAAAGCATGAGCTCTGCTTTGTTTTTTTGCATAGGCTGTACACACTACATCAGTCTCTCATTCACAATTTGACAAGCACTTGATAATAGCTTGAAATTCATGGCGGCATCCCCTTTGAGTGGCTGTAACTGCACGCATCCTTATCCAATTCCTAAGGTGCATATTAAAGATATTGGAAGAACTGTCCACATTTGTTTCGTCAGCCAACAAAATGAGTAGGCCTAACGAACAGCAAAAGCACTATCCAATGTCAATCTACTATACCCCGTAGTACAAATATTGACCTACTCTATTCTGTGCGAGAGATAAATATTCCAAACATAGTCTGGGACAGTTGTGGGATGCAATAGAGCCCAAATGAATACAACCACTAGCATTAAAAAAAAACTTTTTTAATGCAATGTGGATGACGTTAAGCTTAAAAATGTTGTTAAACCATTAGGCTATTTCTTCGCATTATAAGCGCAGCAATGCGCACACGGTAGTAGGCTATAAGCGCAAATGTTCCATTAGCGTAAAACACCATTATCAAAAGTGACCGCAAATGTAATTATACATGTAATGTTTTTATTATAAAAGGTGCATTTAGTTTTTTTCCCCAAATTGTTTCTCTCGTCTCATCGCTGCAATCCCCCAACGGGCTCGGGGGAGGCGAAGGTGGAGTCATGCGTCCTACGAAACATGACCTGCCTAACCAGCATGCCACAAGGAGTCTCTAGAGCAGGATATGCCAAGTAAAGGCCCACCAGTCAAACCCTCCCCTAACCCAATTGTGCACCGCCCTATGGGACTCCCAGCCACAGCCGGTTGTGGCACCGCCAGGGAAATTAACCCGGGTCTGTAGTAACGCCTCTAGCGATGCAGTGCCTTAGACCACTGCGCCACTGAGGAGACCCATAAAGGTGCATTCTTATTGTTTAAAACCTCTTGAAGCTAGGGGGCAGAATATTTATGTTTGGAAAAAATAACATTCCCAATGTAAGCTTCCTATTTCTCAGGCCCAGATGCTAGAATATGCATATAATTGACAGATCAGATTAGGATAGAAAACACTCTAAAGTTTCCAAAACTGTCAAAATATTGTCTGTGAGTATAACAGAACTGATTTTGCAGGCAAAAACCTGAGGAAATCCAACCCGGGAATGCCTTTTATTTTGAAAAATCCCTGTTCCATTGCCTGCCTTTCATTTAAAGGGATATCAACCAGATTCCTTTTCCTATGGCTTCCTCAGGGTGTGAACAGTCTTTAGACATAGTTTCAAGCTTTTATTCTGATAAATGAGCAAGATTTATCAAAACGCGTCAGTGGATAGCTGAATGTCCTTCCATTAGTTCATGCGCGGGAAAGTTGTAGCTCAACATTTTCTTTATCTCTGTTATTGAATAGGTTACCGTCCGGTTGAAATATTATCGATTATTCATGTTAAAAACAACCAAACGTTAAAAACGTTTGACATGTTTCTATGAACTTTACGGATACTATTTGGAATTTTCGTCTGCCCTTCATGACCGCTTGAGCCTGTTGATTTCTGAACATAATACACCAACCAAATGGAGGTTTTTGGATATAAAAATAATATTTATCGAACAAAAGGAACATTTATTGTGTAACTGGGAGTCTCCTGAGTGCAAACATCCGAAGATCATCAAAGGTAAGCGATTCATTTGATTGCTTTTCTGACTTTCGTGACCAATCTACATTGCTGCTAGGTGTTTGTAATGTTTTGTCTAGTGATCGATAAACTCACACAAGCGCTTGGATTGCTTTCGCTGTAAAGCATATTTTCAAAATCTGACACGACAGGTGGATTAACAACAAACTAAGCTGTGTTTTGCTATATTGCACTTGTGATTTCATGAATATAAATATTTTTTTCATTTTTTTTATTTAAATTTGGCGCTCTGCAATTCAGCGGTTGTTGATGAAAATGATCCCGCTAAAGGGATCCGTGCGTCAAGAAGTTAAATGATCTTCCCCAAAACTTGAAACTCACACGCTGTTTATGTATGCCAGTTAGGCTCTACACTCTTTGTAAAGTGGATTAATGTGCATCATTTTAATACGTTATTTGGCCACTTTATTTGTGATAGAAACCTTATCAAAACATATAGGCCTAAGGGTTAGGCTACATGAGGTGTACGACTATGAAAAGTAAAATAAAAATAAAAGATTTTTTTATGCTGGACATCATTCACAAGTGATAATATATAATTCATAAGTGATAGGCTAATATTGTCACCCATCAGACTATTCTTGATTTAATCTCGTCTTTACATAAAATAAACAATATATGCGTGAAATTAGTTATGATTTAGAATGGACCATTATCATGCACCTGTCTCAAAACAGGGGCAGGGGGAGAAAAAAAATGATGTCATCTATGCACTTAAATAGTGAATGGAGGACACTTTTCCTGTGGTTCATTTTCATGCCAGCCAGGTAGGCTATACTCCTATTGTAAATATAAGCAATGTGCTTAATATTAGAAAACTTTAGAAATAAATATAGTAGGCCTAGCCTATAGAAAGCTGATGGGAGCCTCCTCTTTTTAATAGAGGCCATCACTCTGTTTCCTCACACAATTGTATAGCCTATCGAAATGTTGCACAACATGAGCAATCATGAAGTGTTTGATTAGATTTTCAAATACATTTGCATTGATGTCAAGAGTGATTCGAGGGACAATAGAGTGCTGAGTACCAGGCAGTTAGCAAGTTCAGTAGGCTACTAATGACCAGCATCAGAGCTTGGAGAAACCTAATTACCATGACTAAACGCTCACATGGAATTTGACTGCCTTCATGACCGCCGGTGTGGCGGTAATATGGTCACCGCACCAGCCCTAACCATGATAGGGGTCTATTTTTTTAAAGCACATACCAGGTTCTTTTCTATCCTTGTATTGTCTTGACTCATTCTATCGATGCGTTTCAGAGAGGCAGTTGTAGAGTAGTCCACAAAAAAGCATCTTCTGAGGTAGTCTGGGGAAACAAGAGGAAGACAAAACAGGGAAATACCTGTAGTTAGTTTTAGCAACAACACCAAGGCAGCAATATGTGGAGAAAACACAGGTCAGGGTTAGAGTCCGTTCCATATTCTTAAGAGTACTGACCCTCACAGATCATTAGACAGAGACTCAAGCTGTCATTACAGTCAAAGGTTTTCCCATGTGATAGATTTTTGCCTTCCTCCAGGTATTTTTAATTTGTTCATTTTATCTTATCCTAGCCATCACTTTAACTTATCTTTGTATTCATAATAGTGATGACAAGTTTTATACCTGATTTTTTAGGACCCCCTGGCTTAAAGCTCTCAAAAGGCCCCCTGGCTGAGAATAAATGAAAATGTTGATTTGACAGTTCATATTCTTGTGTGGCTACTGCTTGTCTGCAACGGCTGACATGCAATATTGTCCTCTAAACATCATTGCATATCGACCAGTGCAGACTGTAGCTAGTTATTGTGTGTAGACAGACAACTTGCCAGCCTCCCTGGCTAACGTTAGCAAGTTGCTGCGTGTAAATAGCTAACGTAAATCCTAAACTGTCTGAAGTAACTTAACTAGTGAGGAACGAAAGACAGTAACTGTTTTTTTATTTTCTGTAAATATATATTCCGTGACAAACAACTTATAGTAGTTAGGTTAGGTATCTTGCCATAAACCTCTATTTCCATATGTAAGCAAGCATAGTGAATGGTTTGGATACCTATAACATGTTAGTTAGCTAAATTAACTACCAGCTAAACTAACTAGCAGTAGCTAGCGAAACTTCTTCCTAACCAAGGCGTTGAGTGTTCAGTGGTGTACAGTTGGTTAACGAATCAAACAAAGGCTCACTGGGTTTTTAACAGCAGCAAAGGCAAAATCATAGCTACGTTCGTAGATCGAATTTGATCAAATAAAAACTTACTAGTGTCCTTCCGACAACGTCCAATAACAGCTTTCTGTTCACCTCAAACAACCCTAAATGTTCACTTTCAAATCAGCTTAATCCTGGCAAAGTGAGTAGGCGGGAAAATGTTTTTTTCTTGACGAATGGGTTGGTAGAATTTTTTTAATAAACCAATGGACATTGAGAAATCGTTTAGGTTGGGCGTGTACAATAACTTTATGAGAATGTTATTGGTTGATTATAATGAATAGCAGACCATCAACTGACCACCTGCAGTATTGTCAGAAAGGAGGCGGACCCACCGTCTTTGTCATTCGTTTTACACCGTTAATGTAGCAAGTCTTGCATAACGTGGACAGTTGTGAAATGTCAAGTAACATTAATTAATTGTCAGTAGTTTACTGTCACTGTCTTTTGTATAATAATTTGGTCAAATACATTACATTCTTGAATACCGCTACATTCGATCAAGGTCGTGACAATTTGTTAACGTAAAACCTTCGATGAATGGCTCTTCGCCTTGTCGGTCACAACTGAACTGTCCAATCAGCTGTCTTCAAACTGAGACCGTGATGAATTCAATATGGACGTAAAATGTACCAGTTAGCCAGCTAGCTAGCTTTTTGCCGAAATCTAGTTAATTCCCAAGCTTCTGTTTTATTTCGATGTTGTGACGGAAACACTTGTCTCTGTTTCTCACAACTGCTTAGTTTCTTTTCAACCGCAGTGTATTTGCGTTTTTTAAATAATTCAAACAGGGGGAGATCACTTGGAGAAAAGGTAATAATATGCTAACGATAACTAGCTAGATTTCTAGCCCAGCTCCTGCTTGTCCTGGGCGTGTTTTCAGATGTTCTGCGTAGACAACAATGCTACACAAGCAAGGTGAAGTAGCCAGCTAATTAGTAACTCTTGCAGTTCTGATAATAAACATGGATGGCCCTTCACTGTAATTATCCTGACAGTCTTAACCTGATAACTAGTTATGTGTTGTTGTTAGCTAGCTTGCTAACTAACTATTTTAACTATTGCTTTTAGCTATTGGTCTTGCTTGCCACGCCATGTGCACTGAGGAGTGCAGCTGCCTGGTTTATCAGAATAAAACCACGGGCATTCTCAAGAAAAAAAGATTAAGAACGCTATATTCACTTGGTTTTGGCCCATGGCATTAACGTTAGGCTAGTTGGGCCTTTTGCAGCCTTAACTTGTTAGCCTCCATAAAACGTCAGCGCCCTTATTTACTATGCACATATATATTCACAATGGGCAGGGCCATATATCAGAACACTCTGCTGATACCATATCAGTAGCTAACTACATTGCTTTAACCTATGTTATCATGTTTAAATGTGGACTCCCACGCTTTATTTTTCAGCCAAGTGCCTAAAGAAAGAAACTAACGTTAGCTAACTGCTGTAGTTAGCTAGCTAGTTGACATAGCTAGAAATATCGGTAGGTCTACACACCAAGATAATGGTAATGCATTTCAAGTGACCTGTCAAACTGATTGTTTTTCACAAATCACAATATGTTGCTCATACTGATTACAGTATTTGAACAGGTTGATACATCATTACCATTTAATATTTGCAGTTTGTTTTGGTCATGCAGTTTGCCAAAAATAAAAGCATTTAGAGACTTGTCACTGAAATGGATGTCATTGTAATTCATAGGTTCGGTACTGTACAGCTACATCTGACTTGATCCTATTATGTACACAGTGTGAAGAGGCTGGTTTGATGTGCACGACACTGAGAGAGGAGGCACCATGAGTGGGGAGCTGGATGCGCTGACTGTGGTGAACCAGCTACGAGATCTTGCAGCTGACCCCCTCAACAGACGAGCCATAGTACAGGACAATGGCTGCTTACCGGGGCTCATCCTCTTTCTGGACCACCCCAACCCTCAGGTCGTCTACTCCGCATTATTAGTAAGGCTCATCCACCACCATTTGACCGTTTTGTTGGTTATGCATAAGGTCACAAGTTTTTCCTGAACATATGACCTGGAAAAACTCCAGGCCCTATTATGCAGAAATGTGGCCTGCTCCTATGACACAATTATCAAAAGGAATTTGGAACAGGGAAGAAGGACAGTCTAATCTTGAGTGTACCATGCAGCATGCGGTAAGTCATTCATAACCGTCCGTCCAGTGGTGTCAGGACAGGTTAGGTTAGAGTGACGGTGCGAAGGGCAATCCCTCCCTCTGTGTCGGTGCCAGGCAGAAACATTGATATTTACCCAGCAACATCTACAACAGCGTTTACCTTACTTGGTCCTGCCCCCCACCCCCGGGTGCATGTTTTATTTTTTGCCCTAGCACTACACAGGTGATTCAAGTAACCAACTCATCATCAAGCTTTGATTATTTGAATCAGCTGTCTAGTGTTATGGCAAAAAACAAAACGTGCACCCAGGAGAGGCCTCAGGACCGAGTTTGGGAAACCCTGTTCTAGAAGAACCCTGTAGAGGAACCAGGGGATTGGTGTCGTCTGGTGCCTGGTGTGGCTCTCTGATGCCAGGCTGTAATAATGTTAATTAAAACTAGTTGCAAAATAAACGAAAAAATATCAAACGAATAAAAAAGTGGTAGGTTGCATCACCCATATCTGAGACTGCAACAAAATTACAGTTGTATTTTCTTGTAGCTACATGATAAACAATGTCAGTGTTTGAAGAAGAGTGTTCTCGGGCACATCTCCTAGGATACACACACACACATCTGAGTGCTTTATTTAATAGTTGTTATTTAGTGGTGACCTGGACAGTGTACACTCAAAGCCTGTACTTGTTGCATTGGTTATGCAACACACACACACACACACACACACACACACACACACACACACACACACACACACACACACACAGTACTAGCTCTCACCAGTGGTGTAAAGTACTTAAGAAAAAATACTTTAAAGTACTACTAAGTTGCTTTTTCAGCTATCTGTACTTTACTATTTATATTTTTTACTTCTAAATACCTAAAGAAAAGAAAATACCTTTTTACTCCATACATTTTTGCGGACACCCAAAAGTACTCATTCATTTTTATAGGGAAATGGTCCAATTCACTCACTTATCAAGAGAACATCCCTGGTCATTCCTACTGTGTTTGTAAATAATGTCTGAGTGTGCCCCTGGCTATCCGTAAATAAATAAACAAGAATTGTGCCATCTCCTTTGCTTAATATAAGGAATTTAAAAGTATTTATACTTTTACTTTTGATACTTAAGTATATTTTAGTAATTCCATTTTCATTTGATACTTAATTATATTTAAAACCAAATACTTTTAGACTTTTACTCAAGTAGTATTTTACTGGATGACTCACTTTTACTTGAGTCGTTTTCTATTAAGGTATCTTTACTTCTACTCCAGTATGAAATTTGAGTGCTTTTTCCATCACTGGCTCTCACTGCGCTGTAGTAGCTGGTTGGCTGCTCAGCTGTGATTGTGTGTATGCATCTTTGCCTGGCTGAGTTTTAACACACACACACATACACAACCAGAGAGAGTGATAGCCCTAGGTTTGTTTAAGCTGTAATGGCTTCCCTTGTCCTTCCAGGCAGTGCGCTACCTTGCAGAATGTCGGTCCAACAGAGAGAAGATGAAGGGAGAGCTTGGCATGATGCTGAGTCTGCAGAATGTCATGCAGAAGTAAGTCCCCTACCTGTCACCGCACTGCACTGTATCGGAATGAGCACACACACACTGCACTTTTCACTGAAAACCTGATCCTGATATTTCTCTTGTTTTCAGAGGACAATAATTGCCTCAGTGACTGTCTGCAAATTGTCTTGACAGGAAGGTTGTCCAAGGTTGCCATGTCAGGTTGAATTTGATTGATCCTGAATTAAAGTCTGCCGCTAAACAATTAATTCACTGTTTCTGCACATTTAGTGATTTAATGCAACCTGACACTTTTTTAATTTTTTTAATTTTACCCTTATTTAACTAGGCAAGTCGGTTAAGAACAAATACTTATTTTCAATGACGGCCTAGGAACAGTGGGTTAACTGCCTTGTTCAGGGGCAGAACAACACATTTTTACCTTGTCAGGGGATTTGATCTTGCAACCTTCCGGTTACTAGTCCAACACTAACCACTAGGCTACCTGCCACCCCGATCTAGTCAGTATCCCCACTGGTTTAAAAACAATTCTGAATAATGTTAGGGTTGCCAGGTATTTTTCTCATGGACAGTTATCGGCTAAGCAGCTAAGTCTACACTTTCATCGCTGCATCTGTCTTTTCAAATAAATACATGTTAATGTCCATTAAATGCCCTTTAGTTAGGCATAAAACATTAAACATTTAATTTTTCCTTACTGTAAACTAGGCCTGGGAATTGCCAGGAACCTCACGATACGATGTTATCACCATACTTATGTACCGATACGGTATGTGTTGAGATTTTATACTGCGATTTTTATTGCAGTTTGATGTTCCAAACATATTGCTTACTATATGTCTGCTGCAGAGGGATATGAGAGGATGATTAAAAAAATAAAAATCAGTCATGGACAGAAAAGTGCTGAAAGCAACATGTTGGCTCACTATTTAAAAAGAAGATGGGGAACCAGCTATAGCATGAAAAATACAGTTTTGGTGCAGGTACAACCCACTAGCATTAGCTAACGCTACCTAGCGGCAACAAAAACAAATATTTGTTTTTACTAATCGATACTCAGAGTCAAAGTATGGATTTGTAATATCGTCCAAAATAATATTGTGATTCCCCCCCCCCCCCTATCACTACTAAAAAAAAGTTGTTTAAAAAGAATGCCCTCTGTTACCTTTTGGGTACCTTGCTAAATCAATATGGCTTACACATTCTGGTCACCCAGTGGGGTCGCTAGACCTCCGAGGTGTGTGGTGCTCCAGATAGGGTTGTTGTGTGCTCCCCCTCCTAGTGAGAGTAACTGAAGGGTGTGTGGTAAGTGACTGCTGTTTATGATTGGCACTCAGAAGTGTGCCAGCGGTTGGCAGGCCTGGTATCAGGCTGTATTATCTTCTCCCAGGGCAAAACTCTCTGTGAGACTGACCCAGTCACTTCAGCTAGCAACAGGCCCTATCAAGATGGGTCCTGCGGTCACACCGACTCCCTCTGCTCCCATTCCACACAGTGACTTTGGGTGGAGGTCATTAATGGCTGGAGAGCCTGTGAACACAAGACTGAAGGGAAAGTCGAGCCAAGTTACCACTCCCAAGGCTCTGTATTATTATTATTGGTACAGAGATTTTGCTTGTGAATGGAGCTTTGTCTAGTCCATTCACACAGAAGACCAATGCCTATAGCATTCCTTAAGCCTGTCGCATGTCCGTCGCCCCCCACACACATTCTGAAATCACATTTTTGTCCCCCCCAGTTTTATCATTGGAATGCGATACAAAATGAGGCAACGGTGTGCTTTAGGACCATGCAGACGCCTCCAAGCTGTCGTGTAGGCTGTTTGGAGGGTTTATTCAACTGGATTAAAACATATAAATATAATATTATTTTTGTTCGTTTTGGTGTTCTGCTGTTGGCGCCACAATTTTTTCTTGAGGCAAGTCGATGTTTGGTGCCGAAGTCTACACCCCTTTGTCGGTGATAGGTCAACAGTAGGGGTGGGAACTATTGACAGGATGATTCAATTAAGTGTTTGCTCTCTTTCAACTAGAGAGACAGGGGAGCGGCAGGTAGTCTAGTGGTTAGAGCGTTGGATTGGTAACTGGAAGGTTGCAAGATCGAATCCCCGACCTGACACGGTAAAAATCTGTCGTTCTGCCCCTGAAGAAGGCAGTTAACCCACTGTTCCTAGGCCGTCATTGAAAATAAGAATTTGTTCTTAACTGACTTGCCTAGTAAAATAATAAAGATAGGCTCTACTGTCCAGCACACCACATGTTTTCATTGGTTATGGCGCATTTGCCGCTTGACACGCATGCCTGCATTGTGATACCAAAGATTGTTATAACTAAACCAATGGTAACAAGTTAGTCATAGTGGGCAGAACAAGCAAGTAGGGGGGCAGAGCCAAGCTAGCGAGATCCTATTGGAGGGTTCTAGCATCCTCTGCATATTTCCGTTAAGGAACGCCTACTCTGTGTGTTCGTGGTGCAATAACTCAATTTGCCTTTGCACTCCTCCTAAACAAGGCGATTTTAGAAAAAACGTTTGCAACGAGTAAAGTCTACAAACCTTAGTCCACCCCGTTCATAGCATATTCTAGTTTTCTGGACAGAACTGTATTGGGATCAAATTTTCAACAACGAAAATTTGTAGAATGTCAGCCAAAATCCATTTCGCACCATCTTCTCCCACTGTCTGCCATGTTTGGTAGTAAGTGGAATTGCCAAGTGGATGCTTCACATTTCTAATCTCAGCAAAAAAATAAATGGCCTCTCACTGTCAACTGCGTTTATTTCAGCAAACTTAACATGTGTAAATATTTCTATGAACATAACAAGATTCAACAACTGAGACATAAACTGAACAAGTTCCACAGACATGTGACTAACAGAACTGGAATAATGTGTCCCTGAACAAAGGGGGGGTCAAAATCAAAAGTAACAGTCAGTATCTGGTGTGGCCACCAGCTGCATTAAGTACTGCAGTGCATCTTTCCCTCATGAACTGCACCAGATTTGCCAGTTCTTGCTGTGAGATATTACCCCACTCTTTCACCAAGGCACCTGCAAGTTCCTCTGACTTTTCTGGGGGGAATGGCCCTAGCCCTCACCCTCTGATCCAACAGGTCCCAGACGTGCTCAATGGGATTGAGATCCGGGCTCTTCGCTGGCCATGGCAGAACACTGACATTCCTGTCTTGCAGGAAATCACGCACAGAACGAGCAGTATGGTTGGTGGCATTGCCATGCTGGTGGGTCATGTCAGGTTGAGCCTGCAGGAAGAGTACTACATGAGGGAAGAGGATGTCCTCCCTGTAATGGACAGCGTTGAGATTGCCTGCAATGACAAAAGCTCAGTCCGGTGATGCCACAGACCATAAAGGACCCTCCCTCCAAATTGATCCCGCTCCAGAGTACAGGCTTCGGTGTAACGCTCATTCCTTCGAGAATAAACGCGAATCCGACCATCACTCCTGGTGAGACAAAACCGCGACTCGTCAGTGAAGAGCACTTTTTGCCAGTCCTGCGTTCCTGGTGTAACTCAGGCAGTTGTTGCCATCCTGTACCTGTCCCGCAGGTGTGATTTTCGGATGCACCGATCCTGTGCAGGTGTTGTTATACGTGGTCTGCGAGGATGATCAGCTGTCCGTCCTGTCTCCCTGTAGAGCTGTCTTAGGCGTCTCACAGTACGGACATTGCAATTTATTTCCCTGGCCACATCTGCAGTCCTCATGCCTCTTTGCAGCATGCCTAAAGAATGTTCACGCAGGGACCCTGGGCATCTTTCTTTTGGTGTTTTTCAGAGTCCGTAGAAAGGCCTCTTTAGTGTCCTAAGTTTTCATAACTGTGACCTTAATTGCCTACCGTCTGTAAGCATTACGACCGTTCCACGGGTGCATGTTCATTCATTTTTTATGGTTCATTGAACAAGCATGGGAAACAGTGTTTAAACTCTTTGCAATAAACATCTGTGAAGTTATTTGGATTTTTACGAATTATCTTTGAAAGACAGCGTCCTGAAAAAGGGCTGTTTCTGTTTTGTTGCTGAGTTTACATCCAGTGAAATTGTCTCATTGTTCTATCTGTGGTGATACCCCAGCACCTACAGGGCACGACTGCTGTCTGTGGGTTGGTGGAATTTGTGGGTTGCCTTCAAAATAAGTCCCTTATTTAAAGTGATGAAAATGGAACACATGGTGGAATCATGCCATATTTGGATGAGATAATGCTAAACAAGTTTGCAATGTTTTTACATAATTTAATTAAACACAAATATTAATTTGACAATAAATAGAGAAAAACTATTGAAATCCCACTGATATATTAGACTGCATAATTGCATTGCGGGCATACATATGTTCACTGTGTACAGCCTTACCTCATTTCATGGGTGCACACTTCATAGGTATCAGCCTACTCAGTGACACCCACAGAACGCAACTATGTAGAGTTTTCATACATATTAGTTTTAACTCGTACTGAAGGACTCTGAAACCACTGTGAAATGAGCCACATTTAGCTCTGAGCGTTCAATGCACATAGTAAGTTAACTGATGAGGTAATGTGGCTTGTTTCAGAGTCATGCAATAAAGCTGAGACGCTAATATTTGGGTAAACTCTACATAGTTATGATCAGTGGGTGTCTGAGTAGGCTGATAATCAGTTTTAGGGGTGCACAATCCATAGGTAAGGCTGTACAGTGACCTCAGCTGACTGTAGTTTTCTGTCGGCGTAACCCTCTCAAGGTTCACTGTTTTATTGTTCACATTACTACATCTGTTATCTAGTTTGTGTGTCTTTCTTTTTTAATGCAGGTTGCTACAGGAGTTTGGCCCAAGCAGGCCTTTTATTCTTATTGGTGTTCTTTACTAGTGGTTTCTTTGCAGCAATTTGACCATGAAGGCCAGTTTCAAACAGTCTCCTCTGAAGAGTTGATGTTGACATGTGTCTGTTACTTGAACTCTGTGAAGCATTTATTTAGGCTGCAATTTCTGAGGCTGTTAACTCTAATGAACTTATCCTCTGCAGCGCAGGTAACTCTGGGTATTTCATTCCTGTGGCGGTCCTCATGAGAGCCAGTTTCATCATAGGGCTTGATGAGTTTTTGCGACTGCACTTTAAGAAACTTTCAAAGTTCTTGACATTTTCCGCATTGACTGACCTTCATGTCTTAAAGTAATGATGGAGTGTCATTTCTCGTTGCTTATATGAGGTGTTCTTGCCATAATATGGACTTGGTCTTTTACCAAATAGGGCTATCTTCTGTATACCACCTCTACCTTGTCACAACACAACTGATTGATTCAAACGCATTAATAAGGAAATCAATTCCACAAATGAACTTTTAACAAGGCACCCCTTTTCATTGAAATGTATTCCATGTGACTACCTCATGAAGCTGGTTGAGAGAATGCCAAGAGTATGCAAAGCTGTCATCAAGGCAAAGGGTGGCTACTTTGAAGATTCTCAAATATAAAATATTTTTTGGTTAACACATTTTTGGTTACTACATTATTCCTTATATGTTATTTCATAGTTTTGATGTCTTCACTATGCAGGAAATAGCAAAAAAATAAAACAAACCCTGGAATGAGTAGGTGTGTCCAAACTTTTGACGGGTACTATATGTATGTGGACACCTTTAAGGAATGAATGCCAGAATTGGAAGGCTGGTTTGCACAGCTCAACTATGCCAGACAAGACGTCATATCTGGTTTTATAGGCTGAATGATGTCTTGGTGACATACACTGCTCAAAAAAATAAAGGGAACACTTAAACAACACAATGTAACTCCAAGTCAATCACACTTCTGTGAAATCAAACTGTCCACTTAGGAAGCAACACTGATTGACAATAAATTTCACATGCTGTTGTGCAAATGGAATAGACAAAAGGTGGAAATTATAGGCAATTAGCAAGACACCCCCAAAAAAGGAATGATTCTGCAGGTGGTGACCACAGACCACTTCTCAGTTCCTATGCTTCCTGGCTGATGTTTTGGTCACTTTTGAATGCTGGCGGTGCTCTCACTCTAGTGGTAGCATGAGACGGAGTCTACAACCCACACAAGTGGCTCAGGTAGTGCAGTTCATCCAGGATGGCACATCAATGCGAGCTGTGGCAAAAAGGTTTGCTGTGTCTGTCAGCGTAGTGTCCAGAGCATGGAGGCGCTACCAGGAGACAGGCCAGTACATCAGGAGACGTGGAGGAGGCCGTAGGAGGGCAACAACCCAGCAGCAGGACCGCTACCTCTGCCTTTGTGCAAGGAGGTGCACTGCCAGAGCCCTGCAAAATGACCTCCAGCAGGCCACAAATGTGCATGTGTCAGCATATGGTCTCACAAGGGGTCTGAGGAACTCATCTCGGTACCTAATGGCAGTCAGGCTACCTCTGGCGAGCACATGGAGGGCTGTGCGGCCCCAAAAAGAAATGCCACCCCACACCATGACTGACCCATCGCCAAACCGGTCATGCTGGAGGATGTTGCAGGCAGCAGAACGTTCTCCACGGCGTCTCCAGACTCTGTCACGTCTGTCACGTCTGTCACGTGCTCAGTGTGAACCTGCTTTCATCTGTGAAGAGCACAGGGAGCCAGTGGCGAATTTGCCAATCTTGGTGTTCTCTGGCAAATGCCAAACGTCCTGCACGGTGTTGGGCTGTAAGCACAACCCCCACCTGTGGACGTCGGGCCCTCATACCACCCTCATGGAGTCTGTTTCTGACCGTTTGAGCAGACACATGCACATTTGTGGCGGTGTTGCTTCCTAAGTGGACAGTTTGATTTCACAGAAGTGTGATTGACTTGGAGTTACATTGTGTTGTTTAAGTGTTACCTTAATTTTTTTGAGCAGTGTATATACTATTAGCCTGCAGGGGCATCCTGGGACCGTCACAGTGTGGCAGTACTGACCACGTATGTCTGTGTCAAGGAATACTGCTGTCCTCTAGCCATGCTCTGTTGTCTCCACAAAGGAGACAATGTACTTAGCTCATGTATGCTTTATAAATCATATTGATTTACTGATAAATTATCAGTCTCTCTGATTCGACAGGGATGATTTACTTATGTCTACATTTCTCTGTTAAAGATGCACTATGTAGAAATTGCTCCGCCATTTCCTGGTTGCTAAATTTGTAATAGTTCGCTAAATTTGTAATAGGTCGCCTAATTTCAGTTTTTAACGAAACAAGTATAGTGTAGATAATCATTTTACCATCTAAACCACTGTGAAATATATTTTCCATAACCACACACATTGTATTTCTATCTGTTTTGAAGCTTGTTTACAAAACCAAAGTAAAAGACTCAAAAACAGAACTTTATCATGGGAAGCATAGACACCGCACACAGAACAGATCTAACGGTTCTTAGACTTGCGTTCAATGAGTGACAGATCTATAACACACATTTCCATGTGAATTTGGTCAACAACAAAAAAGAAGTGACACATTGCAGCTTTTAAATGACATTAGACTAATACTTTCATTAACAGTATTATTATTGAACCTTTTAGAGACGGACGGAGACCTTAGTGAATGTATGGTCGTTTTATGAGTGTAGTGTGGTCATTTCTCCTCCTACGAGGCTGGCTATTTATACAGTGGAAAGGTTAGGTGGTGACAGGCCTGTCACACTGGCTCTCTGTAGGGGACCACCCCCCCATCCCACCCTACCTCCTCCATGCAGCTGGACAGCTGTCTTACTGTGCGTCTGGCAATGAGACTACCTCTAGAAATATCAACCACTCAGCCCAGTGGGCATTGGGAGAGACTTGGACAGGCTTAGACCACAGGAGAGGACACCCAGCTGTAATGGAGACCACCGTTGTCGTGTTGAGGGGAAGAGTAGACATGGAAACTTTACTGTTTATGCGTCCACTTCCTTATTGACTTGGATTCATTGGTACCATCTTGCCCTTGTCTGGATTTGAAGAGAGGACTTGGACACGACGAAAGTCAAGGTTATTGAAATAACATGTGAAAAATGAAAAATCTCTCACACAGCAAGTATGCCTTTGTTTGCTGAGACAACTGTCCACAAAATTATTTGATTTTTTTTTTTACTTTTGATACTTAGCCTCTCTTTCTCCCACCCTCTATTCTCCCCCTCCCATCCCTCTCCTCCCTAACCCCCCCTCAGGAGCACCTCCCCAGGGGAGACCAAGCTGCTGGCATCTGAGATTTATGAGATTCTGCAGGCGGCTGGTAATGACCAGGCAGAGCAGGCCGAGGCTGAAGCCGCCTCCTGCAGACGCAAGGCCCACTTCTTCCTGGGCTCCACCAACAAGAGGGCCAAGACCGTGGTGCTGCACATCGACGGCCTGGACGACTCAGTGAGTGGATGGTGGTGTTCTCACATTGTACACACACAATCCCATAACACACCTGAGGAGAGCAGTTTGCCAGACCAACGGCCCAGGCTCCAGTCCAAACTGGCTGCTTGCTTCATGACTTTTTGCCTTTTAATGTGTCTCCTTGGGATGAAAACAGGTGAAAAAATAGAATCTCTTTCTTCGTTATTGTGATAGGTTAACACAGTTGATAAGTCACCATCTCTAAGAACCCTTGAGTTGGGCATATTGTCGCCCTGTTGTCAATGTGACCACACAGTCTTAACACACATTGTCAAGTAATGTGGGTCAGTGTTGTAAATGTCAGCCATTGAACAGCAGGGTGTTGAGATTAAACCTGAACATCACACCACAGGAGAGCTGCACCTGTCACTGATCACATTACACCAGACAGACAGCCTCAGTGACCAACACTCATACCACAAGACAATGGAAGATGAGCTCTTTTGACATTTCATGTCTATTACCGTGTTGTATATGTATGCAACATTAAACCCCTTCATCTGAATAGAATGTGAAGGTTTACAGGGTTTCTGGGTGACCATTTTATTTAAGACTGAATTGGTCTTGTCCTCTGCACAACTTCCCTGTCTCTCTCCATCCCTCAGACTCGTAGAAGTCTGTGTGAGGAGGCCCTGCTGAAGATCCCAGGGGTGATCAGCTTCACCTTCCAGATGGCTGTGAAGAGGTGTGTGGTCAGGATCCGCTCTGACCTCAAGGCTGAGGTGAGTTACCCTCTCCACAATGTCATTCCACGGCACTGGGAAATGGATGATGAACATCCCTTTTTTGATTACTTTGTGATCCTGTGATGAAGAACATCCATCTTTGTGTTCCTCAGGAGCTGGGCACGGCCATCAACTCCACCAAGGTGATGAAGGCTGCACAGGTGGTGAAGGGAGAAGATGGAGGAGAGGTAAGTGGAGGGAGGGAGGGATAGTACTGTCAAATGAAATTACAACTCACTTTACAGTAAAACAAGCAAATGAAGGTGAACAGAAGCTAATAATATAAAACAAAATCATTTAGAAATAATTTATTCAAGGCTGTGCTAAATAACTAAAATAATTGATTAATCTTCAGGCTAAAAGGGAAACATCATTTAAAAACATCAAACAGAAACATCATTTAAAAACCTCCCCTGTGTCTGGCCTTCTTACCTGACAGGGCAAGTCATTGGGTTATTGTTGTGCTGTTGCAGCTTTGGCTAGGGCTTATTGTTTTTCAAAATGTCCACAGCCAATGGGAGTAGGCATGGTAGAGCTCTTTGAAAACCCATACGTCTGTAGCTGCTGCGTGCTGGGAATATGTTTATATCCTGGTGTGCTTGGGATGGTAGCTTGATCACAGATGAATCTTGGTTATTTGGAGTGACACCATTAGCAGGTCAGCTCTCTAACCTGAGGGGATTACTCACCGCCAGGTCACATGACCAATCCCAGCATGCCCTGGGAGCAGTGTGGCACTACACCATGTATCTTTGGGAAACTGCAACCCCCATCAGAGGAGAAGAGCCAGCAACAGAACTCCCACTCCCGTCTGAAGTAGTTAGATTAGGGGGAGTTTTCTTCCTTGAGGTGCTCAATCATGGCTTGAAATGTCCCTCTCCAACAAGCCACAGCTCCTCACTGACCTGCTGCTGTTCCTGTTATGTCCATCAGGGGGCAGAGCTGGTTCATTTAGGTTTCAGAGATGACACTGGAGAGGTAGAGAATAGCTTGAAATTGCCTGAGCCTGGTGTTGTTTTGTCTGCACTGTTTTTGTCCCCCACAATGAAATCGGGGATGGGACTGTGGATCTGTCTACGTCTGTATGTTCGTCACATGCAATATCTTAGACAGCACTGGCCCGATTTTGACGTAACTTCTGTGAATGATGCGTCTTGTCGTAGAGATCTTACATTTACATAATTACACAGATTGTCAAGATGGTGGCGCTATAACAAGCGATTGCAAATGCCAGCCTTGAAAGGTCACGCCACCTCGTTTGACCTGAAGTCATGAAATTTGGTACATAGGTCCCTCTCCTCACAAAGGAACACATTTACCTCAGGGACCCATAATGTCTGCTATGATGGATTTTAGCCTTTTAAAATTTTGTGGGAAAAAATTAAAATGCCAGTCCTCTGGCACTGAATGACTGATCTGCATGAAACTTGATATGTTGCATCTATGGACAAAGGTCTACCATCACACAATATTTTCCAGACTTGTTCCTAAAACAACATGGCCACTATTGACCAATAAACATTAACGTGGGCGTGGTCTGGCACATAAATGCATACAATTCAGTCACAGATATTCATGTTGTAAGACAATTTGGTAAACATGTTGCAAAAACTGTCAAGACTCAACATTTGCAAGAACATTCATATCGACCACATGGTGGCACTATAACGGGGACATATTTTGTTACTACCAGTATAGTCTAGTTTGAATTGTTGTCACTAATTGGCCCAAGGGGTGGGGGCTGCATCATTTGTGGGGGATGACATGTTTACTGTTGCCTTGTTTAATTAAACCAGTTTGCCACTAGGCAGGGATTCTGAACAATTGTTGTCTATCTCTCTCTCCCCCCTCCCTCCGTCTGTCCCACCTTCCCTTCCACCGTCCTTACGTCCCACCCTCTCCCTCCCTCCGTCTGTTCCCCCAGCTGATGCTTCCATTCCAGGAGGGTGCGGAGGTTGTGGTGGTGGAACACAATGTGGACGTCCCAGACTACCTCCCTGAGGAGGAAAGCCCGTCTCAGGAGCAGGACAAGGCCGTGACCCGTGTGGGTTCCATCACAGATGGTGTGGGCTGGCTCAGCACCGCCGCCAACTTCCTGTCCCGCTCCTTCTACTGGTGACCACTTCCTGTGTCAGTACCCATCGTCAAAACCCCAAACTACCAACTGATGGTCGGTCGCCTTAGCCCACCAACCCTGCCTAGCCCCTTCCCCGGTCATCCAGCCCTTCTACTCTCTAGTCCCTCTCAGCAGCCACACAGAGTACCACTCTGCTCAGTGTCTATATGGAGCACTGGACTGCCATGCGCACCCTGAATAGGGTTGCAAAATCCCAGGAACTTTCAATAAATTCCCTGGTTTTCCAGATATCCCAGTTGGAGGATTCCTGGAATCAGGAGGGAATAAGCAGGAAAACTGGTAGCCTCCTTCCAGGATTTCTGGAAAAGCAGGTCATTTATTGAAAGTTCCTGGAATAACCTTCACTTGTATATAAGAGGAAATAAGCTAAGAACATGCTAGCTACTGTACCACAGGTAAAGCACTGCACACTAAATACACATTCAATCGTTACACATTATGCACCTCACAAGCCATCGACAGAGGACTTCAGAATCAGCTTCTCTTCTTTTCCTTTAGAAAATGAGCTTTCTCTGATGCCCGACGGTCCATCATCTCTTTGAAACCAAATTGCATTGTGGGAATGCATGGCGTTGCGTAGTCTTCTGAGTTGGAGCGATTGCATTGGATGATGCTGCGCTTGTGGAAATAGGTTATTTTTGTGCATGAGTTTGAGTTCTCATCTTTTCCTCATTTTAAAAAAACGTTGTTTTTTTTCACCTTTTTCTGTTTTGCCAATCTCTAATTAACTTTTGGTTCCCTCATGTGGGGAGCCTGTTTAAAGCATGCTGTAATTATTTTGTGTGTGCTGATCTTGCTTTTCGCCTTTCCTCAATCCTTTGTGTGTGCCTTTTTGATGCTTTGCTGCAATTTATTTATTATTAGTGGTCCATTTTAACTTTGCTCTAAACCTTTGAAGCCTTGTGAATAATGCAATCTCGGTTCTCTACGTCCGGAGCTTATTTGCCCTAGCATTGTCATGTTTCTCACAGGGAGATGTCATATCTGTTGTAAGGAAACGAGACCCCAGCGAAGGCTGCGGTCCAGTCAGTCAAATGACACTAGCTTCCCCGTAGAGGACTGTTGATGCAGAAAGAAAAGGGAAATTGCGATGGTTACTGTTCTACTATAACCATCTGCATTGGTCCGCTTGTTACCTCTTAGTCTCCTAGGACTTGGGAATCCCTTGGTTGAACAATACAGTAGAGGTGTTCAGACAGATCGTTGTTGTGATGTATTGACTGACATCCTGAATTTACTTCTTAGTTCTTTCCCCTTCACGGTTTTCATATAGCATTATCATATGGCGGTCTGAGAGTAGTCAACTAGGCCTAAATCATTGTAGTGGAGAAAAGTATCTCCACCTAAATGTCTCTCAACCTAAAGCTCATCAACATCTTCACTATTGTGGCCCAGCCACTTTAATGTTTGTTTTAGCCCCTTTAGCCAGCAGTGTCCTTAAAACAAAGTACACACACACACCATTGCTGCTGAGAGGAAGACCCTAGAGGTGTAAGCAGCATCGGGGGGTGGATATGTACATTTTGTAATGGTCTCCAAGCTATGTTAATCTCAGTCCTGATTTCTGGAAGAAATCATGTTTTTTTCTGTTAGACAGTTCAACTTCGTCTCTATTTTACTTTGTTGAAAAATGGCACGGAATATATTTTTCAATGTAGATAACACCCTTTATCAAGAGGCTTTGACCAATTTCCGATACATTTAAAGTATGATGATACTGTAGGTTCTTGCAGAGAACTGGTTTTGGATTGACTTAATTTTCTTTTGAGAGCCCTTTCATGCCTGTAATCCTGCCTTCATGATCTCATCTGATTTGAGTGTGATTGACATGCATTGTGTAAAGGAAGTGCCGACCAGACAATGAATAGTCTCCTGCTGGAGGCCATACTCACAGCTCACATGGCTAGTCGAATAGTATGATTTTAAAATGACCTCAAAGAATTAGCCTAATAACATATATCCACTAAAGTGAGTGTCTCTTATCTAGCACCAGCCCTCAAAAGTAGTGCTTACCAACAACAACAACAACAACAACAAGTCATAGAATGAAGTTGAAATCATCAGTGTTATATTTAATCCCAATCCTTAGTCTTCCTTTTTTCGCTAACATCCACAGAATCAAGTCAAGATTTGCACCTCGTGGAGTTAATTCTATTATATGTTATACCCCTTGGACTGTTTATCATAAATACTTGAACACATTATTTTGTCTGTGTTGAAATCCTCCATGTGATATGCAGTTAGTTTTTAATCCCACCCTATCCTTTAATAGCCACTACATCAGGATGGCTGACAGAATCGTGTAGCAAGTCCTCAGAATAGTAGCTTCTTCTCATATACAGTGTATCTGCCATATAATGTATTGCAGATCTCAAAACATTTCATTCCTAATTCAAATATTAAAAATAATTACAATTGTTTGCGTCTGTTGTGATGTCGGCCGTGTGTTGTCAAATCAAATTTTATTTGTCACATGCGTCGAATACAACCAGTGTAGACCTTAAGGTGAAATGCTTACTTACAAGCACTTAACCAACAATGCAGTTTTAAGAAAAATAAGTGTTAAGTAAAAAATAGATAAGTACAAAAAAAATAACATGGTTGTATAGTTAGAGCAGCAGCGAGGCTATATGTACAAGGAAGTAGAGTACAGCAGTGTGTTGTCATGTCAGTAGAATGTTGTTGTCAGTAGTGTGTTGTGATGTCAGCAGGGTGTGGGTTGTGATGCAGTATTTATTTTAAACTGCATTGTTGGTTAGGAGCTCGTAAGTAAGCATTTCACTGTACACGTTGTAATCGTCACATTGACTAATAAAATTTGATTTGATGTCAGCAGAGTGTGTGCTGTGATGACGATCCTCATTTGAAGAGAATACTTTGGCCTAGGCACGCAGTCATCTACCACGGCCATAGTAGCTGTAAACCTGCTCGTGTTTCCAGATCAAAATGCTGAGGGTAGCAGAGAGAAAGGAGATATGATCAAATCTGTTTTCCTTGCAAGTGCAGAAATGTACTGCCATAGGACATCCCTCTGCTGTTACCGCAGCCTGGTCCACCTCCCCCAGCTGTTCCCCCAGCCTGGTCCACCTCCCCCTGCTGTTCCCCCAGCCAGGTCCATCTACCCATGCTGGTCTACCTCCCATAGGTGCTCCCCCAGCCTAGCCAGTCCACCTCCCTCTGCTGTTCCCCCAGCCTAGCCAGTCCACCTCCCGCTGCTGCTCCCCCAGCCTAGCCAGTCCACCCCCCCCCCCCAGAGGCAGTGCACATCTCTGGGTGGCTGTGCTCCTCTGTTCACCATGTGCCAGAGGGCTTGTCAGGCAAGTAGAGAGGCGTAGTTAGTGAATCTCACAGCTATCAGCTGGATGGATGTGGACTGGCTGGAGAGGAGACTGGGTATTTCCCTGTTGATTTTCATACAGATCAACGTGGAAGGATCTGGCCTTAATTTCACCCAACTTTATATGAGGTGAACAGTCCTGAACACAGAAGGCTCAGTGAGGGAAGGATCAAGAGTTCATTGAGGTCATGCAATGCTTTCTGTAAAACATTGCAATAATGTAACATATTGATTTTTTTGTTATTTATTATACATACCGGTACATCATTTGACCTTAAACTAAGATCCTGTTATTATGAACCCACCTATCATGGCCCCACCTATAACCTATTCCGAAGAAGCTACCCTGTATAGAAGACTGTCTGGTTCTCAGGGTAATGTGATGTGCTCTCCACTAGAGGGGGTCTCTTAGCTGAGAAAAAATGGAAATGACAAATTGTGACCAACAAATGTGAAAAACGACTCAAAATCCACCATTGTTCAATCTCATGTCAACGGAGAGGACATGGACAAACATACTGACAACTGTGTTTCTACATTAACAGAATAGATGCCTAAAAACAGACTTTGTCTGATTTAAGACTAGCAACTGTTTTAGCAATAGAGAGTTCTAGAGCAGTTCTCTGAAGTCAGGCCCATGATTCTATTAAAAGATTTGGGATGTATCGCCCCCCCCCCCCCCCCCCAAAAGTAAAGGGTAAGTAGAGCGAAGCAGTAATTGAACAGGGTAGTCGACGCGTTCAACCTTGACTTACATGGTTTCATAATTATCATTTAAAAATACCTGTCCTCTGGTTGTAGGCAATGTAGCATTGAGGAAAACCAAGTATATTATATTTTCTACCAGGGTTTTTCTTTTAACAAGTCTCATAAATTCTTTAAATATTCTTCCAATATTCACTCACAAACTCCTACAGATACACCCACACATTCTGAAGAAAGCAACTATTTGCCAGGGAGAGAAGTAACAGAGCCAGCTACACCTCCCTGCAGATCTAGAACTGTGTGTGCTGGGATTCTGGAATAGTGGAGAGAACTAGCAGCTTATCTTATTTTGAGAATGTTAATTACACAAAAAGGTTTTAATTTCTTGGATATTTCAAATAAGATTCCCTTTCCACTTCCACCCACATCTTGTCTGATCAAAAGGCACCAGTGCCCTTCTAAACACTCCTTGTTCGCCTGCGATATCAGCCCTTTTGCATATTTGTGCATACGTGTCGTCCATATCACTAGGAGCAGCGCTATATGCATTTTTAATCTATGCTTGCCGGGGATGAGGGCCTGAGTGTGAGGAGATGGATAGCGAAGAATGGTGTATCTGCGGAGCCGCTTTGACGATTTGATTCCAGGTTCAGCATCCAGTCAATGAGATCAGCTGTAAATCCTCCTGCTCTGTGCACGGCGTGAAATGATGTGACTCCTGTAATTTATGTCAAATAACTTTTCAGGATGTGTGAGTGTAGCAATCAGCGTTACAGAGGCACCATAACTCTTGGGCTGAGGGCCCCGGTGGAGATTTAATTGAGACATTTTTCTTTATCTTAAGCGCTGAGCGAGCGGCGTGTTGTTGTATAACGAGACGTAATGCCTCTCTTTAGATGGGGGGGGGGGGGGGGGGGGGGGTCAACGGCCTGGATGAGGGAAGGTCACAGGCTGACTGGGTTGGAGATCCAATTTTCTCATGCAGGGTTCAGTCTCTATGGGGAATAAAGAGTGGAAAGACACCGGAGGAGCACAGCACTGAGAGGCCAGTGATGTCATTATCATGCTAAACATTCAACGTTAATCTTTACAGTATCTCCAGGATCAATGGAGTCATGACACTTTTAGTTCAGCCAGGATGGGCAACACTGGAGGGCATAAATAAGTGTACTTGTCAGCCAGAAAAAGGCACAGAGAAGAAGACTATCACTATGTACCTTTGTTATTTAGAATGCTGTGTGGCCCCCACCCTCCGCCTATGGAGGATGTATTGTGGGTATTATTATTATTATGATTGCGTATATATCTACTGCCTGTGTGTAAGTAGTCATCCTTCCCTCCCTGTGAAATGGTCCTGATGAGATGCATGCCACACACGCACACACCAAGTGAGAGAGAGAGGCTGTAGCTCATAATTGTGGCCGTAGTTCATTATGACCCTCGGATGATTTGGAGCAGCCAGGGGAGCCTCGTCCTCTGACACCGCCACGTCCGCCCGGCGACAACCACTCCAGGCACTGATTGGTGGGATGAAATGTTGCCGTCGAAAATTAAAAGGTCCCAGTGTCAAAATAATTCATGATATGCATAATCTTCCTGGCCTGATGAAATGGCGGATATCTGGATTAGGAGGATAATAAAAGCGATCAGGCTGCAGTTAAAACTCTTTAGCAGGCGAAGGAGGGACGTGTCTGTTTTATCAGTGTCAAGAGTGCTGGATTATGGGGTCAAGATACTTCAAGGGTGTGTGTGTGTCCATGCTTCAATGTGTGTATGCATATTCCAGTGAATGGTGGTTCTCTCCACACCCCACCTGTGATTTGAATATCTGCTGTAATTGTCCCAAAACCGCTCATCAGTGGATCTGCCGTCCACCATTAGGGCTCAACAATATGGTGTGACATTCGAATTCCCCCCAATGACAGGTTATTAGGAGAGCCAAGCAGCCGGCACATAATTAAGCACCATAACGTTGACCTGTAATGTGAAGTAATGCTGAGAATGAATGGCAGGGAATGAAATAGGCACTTTGTTATAACACAGGAAAAGTGAGGGGGGTAGTTGGGCTAACCTTGTATGACAGCAGGATCATTTTTACAACTACTTTCCTCTCTGGATTTGTCTTTGTAACAGGTGGGTAATATGGGCAGGTTGAGTAGCTGGGGGATGGCTGTGCTCCTTATAGGAGATTGTTTGACAACTGAGTTTATGCGATAAACTAGTATTCATTGTTGACCAGTTGTACTTAGGCTTCTCTTTCTCCTAAACTTAAAGATAACGTTGATGTAATTTCATGCACTTTACTTCCAGTGCTCTACATATGTGTGATATGAACAATGCCAATCTGCCATGAAAATAACCCCAAAAGTCAATTTTACTTGTTATTTTACCATTGAACTGCAGATTGTGAATCAATCCTTTACATTGAGCATATCAATGACGGAATCTATTTGAAGCTGCAGTACATGGCTGATATGGGACAGCAAAGAAAACATGTACATTTTCCATGTGGCACTGAAGCCTGTTACACAACTCAAGGCATGTTGGCTGCGGCCTCCGTCCGCCTTCTCCTCTCCAACAGCTAGTGGACGTCGTGATGAGCAATGGATCCATCTGGTGTGTCCTCTCCTCCAACTGGTGTGTCCTCTCCTCCAACTGGTGTGTGAACATGAAGTATAGATTACATTTTTACCAGCCCAGAGCCACTGCTACCTGGAAGATATGGCCTATACACTGAGTGTACAAAACATTAGGAACCTTCCTAGTATTGAGTTACACCTTTTGCCCTCAGAACAGCTTAAAGTTTTCGGGGCATGGACTCTACAAGGTACCAAAAGGGATGGCATTGGACATGGGAAACTGACCTCTGACCTCATTTGATTGTGTAAACTCAAGGCCCTAAACAGGTCAAAGTAGTATTTATACTGAACAAAAATATAAACACGTCATGCAACAATTTCAAAGGTTTTACTGGGTTACAGTTCATATAAGTAAGTAAATTAATTAGGCCCGAATCTATAGATTTCGCATGACTGGGCAGGAATGCAGACATGGGTAGGCCTGGGAGGGCATAGGCCCACCCATTTGGCAGCCAGGCCCAGCCAATCAGAATTAGTTTTCCCCCACAAAATGGCTGTATTACAGACAGAAATAACCTAATACTGTACAGTGTAGGTTAATGTAGTCAAGACAGTGTTTTTCTATAGGCAAGAGAGCATCATGTTTAAATGAGACTCATTACCTATTATTTTATATACACATTAAATGTGGTTTTATGGATGAATTCACATGTTAATTTACACAGTTCTAGAAGTCTTAGCCAGCCACCTGGTTATCAGTGTTGATTGAATGGTAGTCTCTCTCACCTCCAGACCTAGATGTAAAGTAACACTGTATGCTGAGGGCCTGTGGAATTGCGGGTTTGTGGCAGGGCTGTTGAACAGAAGGTATGTACTCTTCTTTCCCTGTCTCTTTCTTTCCATCTCTTCCTCTCTCCTGGTCTCTCCCTCCCTCGCTACCTCTCTTCATCCATCTCTCTCTATTAGTCCTCCCTCACCCCCTTTTCATAACGGTGACAGATGGCTTCAGATGAATCTCTCATAATCATGTCAGTACGGGTCCTCCGATCCCAATTCAACACATTTCATCAGAGAGAGAATTACACACAGATAATGCCTGCTGCTAGAACAGACAACAAAGGCACACAACGATGGGCCTGGCAAACAAGAGTTCCTTTAATCATGTGACTCCTGTTACACCACCTCACCCTCTTACCACAACAGAATGAACCCTGTCACACCACCTCACCCTCTTACCACAACAGAATGAACCCTGTCACACCACCTCACCCTCTTACCACACCACCTCACCCTCTTACCACAACAGAATGAACCCTGTCACACCACCTCACCCTCTTAACACAACAGAATGAACCCTGTCACACCACCTCACCCTCTTACCACACCACCTCACCCTCTTACCACAACAGAATGAACCCTGTCACACCACCTCACCCTCTTACCACAACAGAATGAACCCTGTCACATCACCTCACCCTCTTACCACACCACCTCACCCTCTTACCACAACAGAATGAACCCTGTCACACCACCTCACCCTCTTACCACACCACCTCACCCTCTTACCACAACAGAATGAACCCTGTCACACCACCTCATCCTCTTACCACAACAGAATGAACCCTGTCACACCACCTCACCCTCTTACCACAACAGAATGAACCCTGTCACACCACCTCACCCTCTTACCACAACAGAATGAACCCTGTCACACCATCTCACCCTCTTACCACAACAGAATGAACCCTGTCACACCACCTCACCCTCTTACCACACCACCTCACCCTCTTACCACAACAGAATGAACCCTGTCACACCACCTCACCCTCTTACCACACCACCTCACCCTCTTACCACAACAGAATGAACCCTGTCATACCACCTCACCCTCTTACCACACCACCTCACCCTCTTACCACAACAGAATGAACCCTGTCACACCACCTCACCCTCTTACCACACCACCTCACCCTCTTACCACAACAGAATGAACCTGCTGAAATTTGACTTCTCCCCAAGTTCCTCTGCGTCCAAATCACTAAGGACTTAAAATGGTCCACTCACACGCGCAGTCATGAAGAAGTCGCGACAGCTCCTCTTCCCCCATAGGAAGTTGAAAAAGTTTGGCGTGGCCCTCAAATCATCAAAAAGTTCTACAGCTGCACCATTGAGAGTATCTTGACTGGCTGCATCGCTGCTTGATATGGTAATAGCACCACCCTCGATCGCATACGCTGCCGAGGGTGGTGCGGATAGCCCAGTACATCACTTGGGCCGAGCTTCCTGTCATTCAGGACTTCTATATCAGGCGGTGTGAAAGGAAGGCCTGGAAAATTGTTAAAGACTCCAGTCACCCAAGCCATAGACTGTTCTCTCTGTTTCCACACAGCAAGCGGTACTGGCTCATGAAGTCTGACACCTACAGGTTCCTGAACAGCTTCTATCCCCAAGCCATAATGCTGCTAAATACCTAACAAACTGACTATCTGAGTTGACCCTTGTATTTGTCTCTATGCACACTCACAGGAATCTACACACTCACTCGCTCACGCACACTGACACTGCAAAACACATAACATGCACACACATTTATGCTGACTCTACACACAAGCACACACTCACATACAATCTTAATTTATGCTGTTGCTACTCTATTTATCATATATCCTGATGCCTAGTCACCTTACCCCTATATATATACATATATATATATATACCCCTACCACTCCAGTATCCCTGCATATTGTAAATATGGTATTGGACCTGACCAATATAAAGCTTCTTACTTTCTCGTGTGTTTTTGTTCTATCTTATGTTATTTTCAGTACTACATTGATACTGATTACCGCATTGTTGGATTCAGAGCTTGCATGAAAGGCATTTCACTGTACTTGTGCACGCGGCATTAAAACTTGAATCAACTCTTTGTCTATCAGTTTTTCTCTCTGTGTCTCTCTGTCTCTCTATCTCTGTCTCTCTGTGTCTCTTCATCTATGTCTCTCTGTCTCTATCTCAGTGTCTCTCTGTCCCTTTGTGTCTCTCAGTCTCTTTATCTCTGTATCTCTGTTTCTCTGTCTCTCTGAGTCTCTTTATCTCTCTCTCTCTATCTTTGTCTCTGTTTCTTCATCTATGTCTCTCTGTCTCTATCTCAGTGTCTCTCTGTCCCTTTGTGTCTCTCAGTCTCTTTATCTCTGTATCTCTGTCTCTGTGTCTGTCTCTTTATCTCTGTATCTCTCTGTATCTCTGTGTCTCTTTGTCTCTGTCTCCGTCTCTTTGCGTCTCTATCTCTGTCTCTCTGTCTCTCTCTCTCTCTGTGTCTCCCTGTCTCTCTCTACTTCTGTCTCTGCCTATCTGTTGTTCTCTGTCCATTTCTCTCACTCACTGTATCTCTCTCTCCCCTGTCTCTTTCTCTGTAATAAACGGATGTGTACAAATACTCGTTCTCCTCCCTCTGCTTGGTCCCAGTTTCTCATGGTTGTGCTTTTTGGGGGGTGATAATTTGACACACAGAGAATTGTAATTTCTCCCTTCCCTGCTGTGACCCCCGTCCCCCTCAGCTCCCCCCTTGCCTGTGCGTGACACTGTTAATTGTGGATCAGGTGAAGTTTCTATCACCTCATTTCAGGGCCATGCTCTGCTAGGGCCATTCTCCCCACTCAAAGGCCACGTAATTTCACAGCTTCCTACTCCTCATTTATCCCCCTTGAGTGGCTGGCTCCGGAAGTTCCACATCACAGATTTGTTTTGCGCTTGTTTTCTGACTCACTGCCTCCCCTGGTACCCCCCCCCCCCCTCCTTCGCCCTCACATTAACTAGACCCCCTATCCCTCCATCCGTGGCGTGCCCCCACACCCACACTACAATATTGACTCCTACTGTACCCCTTCTTCCAACCCCCTACAGTAAGTGAGCTCCCTATCTGGCCACCGTGGAGGTGAGAGTGTATTGGTATTTGGTATTTTATTAGGATCTTCATAGAGTTGTGAGGAGGAGGAGCTTCGTGGACCCTTAGTGTCCAGAACACATTTTGCCATTCATTGTAGTCATGGCAATCTGTAGAGTTGCTATTTTCTCAAGTTTTCTTGTGTCATTTAACTCGTGATATTCCTGGATTACTCATTACATGAATAAAGTCAGATTTAATCAACAAATACGATAGTCAGTTGAAAAAAGGGTTAAGGGTATAAGACTGTGTACACACAGTGCCTTCAGAAAGTATTCACACCCCTTGACTTTTTCCACATTTTGTTGTGTTACAGCCTGAATTTAAAATGGATTCAATTGAGATTGTGTGTCGCTGGCCTACATACAACACCCCATAATGTCAGTGGAATTGTGTTTTTAGAAATGTTCACATATTAAGTAAAAATTGTAAGCTTAAATGTCTTGAGTCAATAAGCATTCAACCCCTTTGTTATGTCAAACCTAAATAAGTTCAGAAGTAAAAATGTTCTTAACAAGTCACATATTAAGTTGCATTGACTCACTCTGTGTGCAATAATAGTGTTTATTATGATTTTTGAATGACTGCCTCATCTCTGTACCCCACACATACATACAAATATCTTTAAGGTCCTTCAATCGATAAGTGAATTTCAAACACAGATTCAACCACCAAGGGAGGTTTTCCAATGCCTCACAAAGAAGGGCACCTATGGGTATGGGTAGAAAAACAACAACATTGAATACCCCTTTGAGCAGGGTGAAGTTATTAATTACACTTTGGATGGTGTATCAATACACCTAGTCACTACAAAGATTCAGACGTCCTTCCTAACCCAGTTGCTGGAGAAGAAGGAAACCATTCAAGGATTTCACCATGAGGCTAATGGTGACTTTAAAACAGTTACAGAGTTTAATGGCTGTGATGATAGGAGAAAACTGAGGATGGATCAACAACATTGTAGTTACTCCACAATACTAATCTAATTAACAGAGTGAAAAGAAGGAAGCCTGTACAGAATACAAATATTCCAAAATATGCATCCTGTTTGCAATAAGGCACTAAACTGCAACTGAAGAGACCAAATATACACTGGAGTTGCTTACCAAGATAACATTGAATGTTCCTGAGTGGCCTAGTTACAGTTTTGACTTAAATCGGCTTGAAAATCTACGGCAGCAAGACTTGAAAATGGCTGTCTTGCAATGATCAACAACCAACTTGACACAGCTTGAATAATTTTCGGGAAGAATAATGTGCAAATATTGTACAGTCCAGGTGTGAAAAACTCTTAGAGACTTACCCAGAAAGACTCGCAGTTGTAATCAATGCCAAAGGGGATTTTAACATGTATTGACTCAGTGGGTTGAATTAGATCAATTAGATATTTCTCCATAAATGTCTTAAAACATGTTTGTCATTATGGGGTATTGAGTGTAGATGGGTGAGAATTTATTTAATTTAACCCATTTTGAATTCAGGCTGTAACACAACAAAATGTGGAATGAGTCAATGGGTATGAATACTTTCTGAAGGCACTGTATCTGGCTGTGTTGGCAAAATCACTACATATCCCATCGAACCAAGTGGGGAGACGCTGCCTGTTGTCACAGTTCCAAGACCAGTCAGAAACGCCCATCTAACCCTATGCCAATGACGCCGGTGGACCTCAAAACTGAACTTGGATCTGAGTTAGTTAGGAATGATATTTTTTTGTCACCGTCGTCTTACGACAGATATCTTGAACCAGTCAAGAGCATTTAACAAAACAATAAAACAATACATAATTTAAAAGTTTCTTTCCAGCTAATTGCTTAGTTACATGATTGTATAACTAGCAAATACGTTTTGAAGTTGAGGGTGCAGTATTTGTGAAGTTTGGCAATGAGGACGAAAACTAGCCAGCTAGTTTAGCCAGGGAAAACCGGAGAAAACGATCTCGGGCCTAGTGCGCATGTGTGCCAGCTGAGCACAAGGATAATTCAGGAGACAGATTGTAGTTTTTATGCTCTGATATCAGGAGCTGGCTGTGAAAAGTGTGATTAAGCAATTCAGAGACTGAAACTAATAAATCAGATGACTCATATTTAAGGAGAGCAAATTGATATACAATTCCAAAATCGTCTGTAACAGTCAATAGTAAAACAAAGCTTAAAACAATGTTTGAGTGAATCCTGAATACAAAAATGTATGGTGAATTTGCTACCATGAGTGGTGGTGAGGAATTCGACTCCTCACCACTCAAACTGTTGTGATAGTAGCAACTATCAACTGTCTCTACTGTGACTGACCTGCCTCTCTCTGCCTCTGCATCACAGAGGGGCCTTCAACGTTCTGTCTCTATAGCTAGTACTGAACACAGAGGGGCCTGGATCTCAGCTCTCTAACTCACACAATCATCAATAACCCACAGCCACCCAAGTCCTCACCATCCTATGGAAATCCTTACATAGTATGGTAACTGATGGAGAGCTGTGGGCTGTTCGGGTGTGCATGTGTCTGTCAGTGTGTTCGTGCTTCTCCGCCTACATTAGTAGACAGACAAATGGTGACTTTTTTTTCCTTTGCGTTAAACTTTTTGTTCATAAATTATTCATGAGTAAAACTGAAGATCTCTCATTAACATAATATAAATAACAATTTGCTAATTTATGGAAACTACTAATTACTCGCCTTATTTGCCATGACTATGATGTAAAATATGCATAAACGTGTGATTATTTATTTGATTTCCCTGCGTTTCAGTTTAATCTACTATAATCATTAAACAATAGCAGCCTATTGGAGTGTGCTGTCTATGCCACCAACAACTAAAACCAAGGAGGAAACCCATTCTCTGAAATAAGATGAGCTTTTTGACTAAAAATACTGTTGGGATTTTAGCAAAATAATAGTATTGTATTTAGGGAACAATGAAATAGATAACTATTGATTATGGTCAATCCTGATGCCCCTTGAAATATTCTCATTTTTGTTTTTAGATACAAAAGTGTTCTGGAATGAAAATAGTTTTTCTTTCTGCTCTAGAATCAGACACAAACTGACCCGAAAAAGTTCTGAACAATCCTCAAGTGCAAAGGGACTTTATCTCAGTGATCAGTGATCATATCCCTCTAAACTCCCAGACTCCCAGCCAAGATGCCAGAGTATTGGGTCCCATCTGGGAACATCAGATGAGGTCCTGCCTGTCAGCACGACTGCCACCGACGCCGCATTTAACCTCAAATTTATGATTTCGTTATATCGGAATTAATTACAGATATTTCCCCCAAAACGTTGACGAAAACGTTTGACGTTGACGACAACGCTAAGTGCAGGCAATTTAGCTCTATTTGTAGATTAATTTGGGCCCACCTGTGATGCTGGGTGCGCTAAGTAGGTACATCAGTTTTAATTACAGACCTCGCAGAGTAGGTTTAGTTAAATTACAGTATTAATTATCACATTTACCAGGTATCAGAGTGACGAACGGTTGTGAATAAGCTCTTCCCTCAAACCTCCTGTTTCTCCTGACGACACACTCCCGTCCTTCACACCACCTTCAAACAATTGGACCTGGAGGACAGCTGAGGCAGTGAAGTAGCCTGAATGTGACACACATGAATTCTAAACACAATGAAAACTTAAACCACTGAATCATGTCAGTCCAAATGCAGTGAAAACTTAAAGCCAATCACAGAGCTAGATTGTGAAATCCGTATATGACAGGGGTATTCAACTCTGACCCTACGAGGTCCGGAGCCTGCTGGTTTTCTGTTTTACCTGATAATTAATTGCACACACCTGGTGTCCCAGGTCTAAATCAGTTCCTGATTAGAGGGGAACAATGAAACAATGCGGTGGAACTGGTTTTGAGGGTTATATGTGGTGTAAAGATAGCCTAGCAGTTAAGAGTGTTGAGCCAGTAACTGAAAGGGTGCTGGTTCGAATCCTGAGCCGACTAG